>NC_072018.1:2408080-2660580 GCF_027791375.1 Indicator indicator
TCCTTGGATCTTCATTCCAATTAGGTCTCATAGAATCATAGAACTCTTAGGGTTGTGTGGCAGTTTGGGCTGGGTGCCCCCTGCCACTGCCGCATGAGACACACCTCTGGTGTCCCAGGTACCCACCCACTAGGGGTGGACACAGGAAACGGCGTATTTCTACCCATAAATCCTGCGCCCTATAAGGCCATCTGCAGAGGCATCCTCTTCCTCTTTCTTCCCTCTCCGCTCCCATGGGAGATGTCCCCTCTTATTGGGTAATGCCAGGGGGGGTATCTCAGGCCTCTTAGGCCTGACTAGGCCTAATGCCAGGAGGAGAATGGAGGGGGGGGCAGTCTCAGACCTGGCCAGCCTGAGACTTGCCTAGCAGGGGGGGGGGGGGGAGGGAAGGGGAGGAAGGAAGAGCCCTGAGTGATTGGGTAGACCCTCAGGTGGGAGGAAGGGAGGATTAGGAAGCTTTTGGGAATTCTGTGAGGGGGTTCTGTATGCTTTAGGATGTTCTTTTCCACTATGCTTTGTAGTTTGTAGTTTTCTGTAGCTTCACCAATTTGCTTTTCCATTTAAACTTTTTCCATCACTCTCCAATCCGTTTGTGTGTGTCATTCTTTTGTCCCTTTCGGGGCAAGAGATGTTCTGGCTGGCCTCAAACCAGCACAGGTTGGAAGGGACCTCAAAGATCATCCAGTTCCAACCCCCCTGCCATGGGCAGGGACACCTCACACTAGAGCAGGTTGCTCATAGCCACATCCAGCCTGGCCTTAAAAATCTCTAGGGATGAGGCTTCCACCACATCCCTGGGCAACCTGTTCCAGTGTCTCACCACCCTCATGGGGAAGAACTTCTTCCTGACATCCAATCTGAATGTCCCAACTTCTAGTTTTGCTCCACTCCCCCCAGTCCTACCTGACACCCTAAAACGTCTCTCTCTAGCTTTCTTGTAGCCCCCTCTAGATACTGGAAGGCCGCAGTGAGGTCTCCTGGGAGCCTTCTCTTCTCCAGACTGAACAGCCCAAACTCGCTCAGTCTGCAGCTTTCTTTTGGCCTGCAGTTCATTCACCTTAAGTGACTAACAACTGTCTCTAGTGGGAATTGCTCTTGAGCTCGTTTTACACTTCAAACTAGCCCTTGAGGTGGCATAGTCAGTTCCTGGAAGGTCATACCAGGCTGACAATGCCAGGTGCTGTGGGAAGACACAGAAAACTCATTGTCATTTTCTTCCAAATAGAATCATAGCATGGTCCAGGCCAGAAGGAACCTCCAAAGGTCATCTAGTCTGACCTCCCCACAGTCAGCAGGGACATCCCCAACTAGACCAGGTTGCCCAGGGCCTTAGACTCACTTAGACTTCTTTTGGCTAGCCAGCAGTAGATAGCCAGCTTCCCTGGAGATAGCACTGTTGAGTTTATTCTCTCAGACAATACTCCTGGTAAAAGCTTGAGGAACAGTATAGCTCTTTTTCTGAGAGGTTCTTATTGCCTCATCTTAGAGAGGTGATGTGAGGTGCCCTGCTTGGGGATGTCAAGATAAAATCTTACATAGTATCAGAATGGTTTTTGGGGCACTCCCTCTCAGCCAAATTGCTGTGTCCAGTATGTGCAGTTAAATGCAATGTCCTCACAGCAGCTTTGGCAGGACCAAAATTACATCTACAGCTAGTGATGCTTCAACATCTGCCTGGGCTGAACTGGAGATGCTAAGGCAGCCAATGCTATCTTGGGGAGTATTAGAAAGGGTCTGGTTAGTAGGTCAAGAGATATTCTCCTCCTGTCCTCTCTTCTCCTCTCCTCTGCCCTGGTGAGGCTATGTCCTGGAATATCGTGTCCAATTCTGGGCCCATTAGTTCAAGAAAGACATCAGGGAACTGCTTGAAAGAGTCCAGCACAGAGCCACAAAGCTGCTGCAGGCAGTGGAACATCTCCCTGTGAGGACAGGCTGAGGGAGCTGGAGCTCTTCAGCTTGGAGCAGAGGAGCCTGAGGGGCTCCCTCATTCGTGTTTATAAAGATGTGCAGGGCAGTGCCAGAAGGACAGAGCCAGGCTCTGCTCAGGGATGTCCAGTGACAGGACAAGGGGCAACAGGAGCAAGCTGGAGCAGAGGAGGTTCTGTGTGAACATAAAGAAAAACTTTTTCTCTGTGAAGGTGACAGGATACTGGAGCAGGCTGCCCAGAGAGGTTGTGGAGTCTCCTTCTCTGGAGACATTCAACATTCTGTGAGTCTGTGATTCAATGTCTGAGGAAATGAAAATGTGTGTACCTGAGAAATGTAGTTAGAGACCACCTCCTGAAATCTTTAAGACCACTTGGGAAGCAACACTGTTGTGAGAATTGATCTATAGGATTGTCGGTGGGTTGTTTGAGTTTCATTTCTTAAGCTGCATCTGTAGACCCTCTGTTATTCAACAAGTGGTCAACAGTCTCCCGACCGGCTGGAAAGCAGCCCTGAGGAGAGGGACTTGGGGGTGCTGGTGGACAAGAAGCTCAACATGAGCTGGCAATGTGCACTTGCAGCCCAGAGAGCCAACCAGAGCCTGGGCTGCATCAGGAGAAGTGTGGCCAGCAGGTCAAGGGAGGTGATTCTCCCTCTCTACTCAGCTCTGATGAGACCCCACCTGGAGTACTGCATCCAGTTCTGGAGCCTCTATTACAAGAGGGATATGGACATGCTGGAAGGTGTCCAGAGAAGGGCCACCAGGATGAGCAGAGGGCTGGAGCTGCTCTGCTATGAGGACAGACTGAAAGAGTTGGGGCTGTTCAATCTGGAGAAGAGAAGGTTCTGAGGTGACCTTCTTGTGACCTTCCAGTATCTGAAGGGGGCTCCAAGAAAGCTGGGGAGGGACTTTTTAGGCTATCAGGGAGTGACAGGACATGGGGGAATGGAACAAAGCTGGAAGTGGGGAGATTCAGGCTGGACATGAGGAAGAAGTTCTTCCCCATGAGAGTGGTGAGAGCCTGGAATGGGTTGTCCAGGGAGGTGGTTGAGGCCCCATCCCTGGAGGTGTTTAAGGCCAGGCTGGATGAGGCTCTGGCCAGCCTGCTCTAGTGTGAGGTGACCCTGCCCGTGGCAGGGGGGTTGGAACTGGCTGATCCTTTGGTCCCTTCCAACCCTGACTGATGCTGTGATTCTGAGTAGTTCGTGATGCCATGGCTGGTTTTGGTAGGGCTTGGACAGCCCTTCCAGCAGGCAGCTGTTTCCATCTCCTTCCCACCTCGGTCTTACTGTTAAAACCAGACAACTTAATGTGCCAGATCTATTTTGCCCACATCACTGAAATGCCTCTAGCTGTTTCACAGTCCAGTGTTTGTCTTGGTTTGTTCTACTTCAGATATTGTTCTAGTTCAAGAAGGTTTGGGTAATAGGTTGGACTTGATGATCTCAAAGGTCTTTTCCAACCTGGTTAATTCTGTGATTGATCTTGTTTTAGCTAAGCAGAAAGCAATGTGCTTAATTAGCTATTTCTGATGAACACCATATTTATCAAGCTCACCTCATTTCCTTGCACACCTTGTCTGGATGATAAGATTCTCCTTGTGTTTTTCATTGTACAGAAGAACATAATAAACAGTCAGGTGTTTAGCTTGCTGTTGTCTTTCCTCAGGCAATGATGCTGGTCGTGTGTCATGGTCTAGCTCAAAGTAAAGCTCTTGCTATGCAGTGACAGGACTCTCCTGCTCTGCAGTAATATATGCACAGTGCTTACTGTGTGACTGAAATGCAAATGTTCATTGTCAAAAGGGCACATTTTCCATCAGTCTGGAGATGTTGTCTCTTTAAAGCTCATTTTTAGAGTTGGGTTTTCAATAAGGCTCACAACAAGAGCTAGCATTACCTGCACCTTGTTGACATCCCCTGGAAAACTTGGGTTTAGTTCTGCTCTCTGCTTTGACTAATGTTGCAGGTTATGAAGTGCTGAATGGAGCATCTTCTACAGAGGTAGGCTATGCAGCAAAGGAGAGACTTTATGGACTATAGATAGACTGCAATATATATATATTGTAGACTTCCTGCAAAAGGCCTTCCTTGATGTGCACTCTGCAAATGAAGTGGGTCTGGGTTTCCTCCTATGGAAGCACAGTTTCATCTCCTTGGCAGCTTGTTGGATCCCTGTAGTCTTCTGCTAGTCTTCTAGTGGGTGTCAGCTGATGAAAAATCCAATATGAGCTGGCAATGTGTATTTGTAGCCCAGAAGGCCAACCATGCTCTTCACCCTTAATGGTTTTGATTGAAGTTATGCTTGACATCCTGGAATTAAAAAAAAAAAAAAAAAAAAAGTAAGTCCTTTTTTGGCATTGCAAGTTTTCCAGTACACATGAGGTTACCTCTTTTGCATGTTTGGGTTGTGGGTGTCAAGCAGTGTCACTCCTTTCTAAATTAATATATATTACATCTTGCTGAGCCTGGACAAGTGCCAGAAAAATGCCTTGTTGGGCAAAAGGGGAAGAGAGGATATTTCAGTGTGCTAGGATTCCTGCTTTGAGGGATTTGTTGGGGAGTTTGATGTGTTCAGAAAAAAATCAAGCTTTCTCCTGAGGGAAAATGAGATTCCTGTGACCACCTCCCTCCCAGAATCTCTCTGATGTCCTGAGGCAGAGTCCCTCTGACCTGCTTGTAGGAAGGCAACCAGAAATTCTTCTGCAGAAGTGCACATCCTTTTGTGTAGAAATACTGTGTGTACACCACACTGATCAGCATAGATGGTTTGGGTTGGAAGGCACCATCATGATCATCTGCTTTCAAGCCCACTGCACTCAGCAGGGACACCTTACACTAGACCAGGCTGCTTGAGACCTCATCCAACCTGTCCTGAACACCTCTAGCTAGAGGGAACATCCACAAACCTCCCTGGGCAACCTGTTCCAGTGTCTCACCACCCTCACTGGAAAGAATTTCTTCCTAATCTCCAGTTTAAATCTGCCCTCCTCAAACTTCAATTCATACTCATCCATCCTATCTCTACAAGCCCTTGTAAAAAGTAACCTCTACCCCAGCTTTCTTGTAGGCCTCTTTCAGCTACTGGAAGGCTGCTAGGAGAACTCCTCAGAGTCTTCTCTGCTCCAGGCTGGGCAGTGCCAGCTCTTGCAGCCTGTCCCCAAGGGGAGGTGCTTTAGCTCTATGATCATCTTTGTGGCCCTCCTCTGGACCTGTTCCAACAGTTCAACGTCCTTCCTGTGTTGGTGGCCCCAGATCTGGATGCAATACTCATCAGAGCAAAGCAGAGCAGAGGGATGGAATCACCTCCCTTGTCCTGCTGCTCACACCTCTTCCGATGCAGCCCAGCATGTGGCTGGCTTCTGGGCTGCAAGCTGACAAGCTTGACACCTCCAAGTCCATCTCCTCAAGACTGCTCTTGAACCACTCTTTGCCCAGCCTGTATTTGTGCTACAGTGTATATATGTCGTGCTTTTTCCATCATTTCTTTGAGGGGTAGAGGGGCTTGTGTGACATTTTGTGCTGCATTCAGAATATGCTGACTGGGTGAGATGCTGGAGGAAGGCTGAATCACTAGGAGTGGTTGAAGCAAGTCGGTGTTACAGCTCCCATCCTGTGTTTTCATGTGAGTAGTTGCTGATCACAAGGCACTGCCTTTTGGCTCTCCAGGAATGCTGTGCAATGCTCTCTGATTTTATTGTGCACTTTATTGTTTTATGAATCACTACTCACTTCTCGTTCGTTTTCTTGACCAAGTATAAGCTCCAATACAAACTTGTGAAATACTTTGCTGATACAGAATGGTTTGATTTGGAAGGGACCTTAAAGATCACCCAGTTCCAACATTCCTGCCATGGGCAGGGACACCTTGCTTAAGGTCCTGTCCAACCTGGCCCTGAACACCTCCAAGGGAAAGGGCATCCACAGTCTCCCTTGGCAACCTGTTCCACTGTCTCAGTCTTTGCTTTCGCTGGGACTCTTGATAGGTGAAATATCTTCTGGTATTTCCTGGCTCCTGAGGGCTGCTGTGAGGAGCCAACACAGTCCTCTGCATCCACTTCTAGAGACTAGACTTGTGGAGAAAAGGAGAGGCTCCGCTTGGAGTCTATTCCCTTCTACTCCCTGGCTGGAAAGCAGCCCTGAGGAGAGGGACTTGGTGGTGCTGGTGGACGAGAAGCTCAACAGGAGCCAGCAGTGAGCACTTGCAGCCCAGAGAGCCAAGCAGATCCTGGGCTGCAGCAAGGGAAGCATAGCCAGCAGGGCCAGGGAGGGGATTTTCCCCTTCTACTCCACTCTGGTGAGACCCCAACAGACTGGGTTGCTCAAGGCCTCATAAAACATGGCCTTGAACAGCTTCAAGGAGGAGGCATCGACTACCACCTTGGGCAACCTTTTCCAGTGTCTCATCACCCTCACTGGGAAGAATTTTTTCCTAATTTCCAGTCTAAGTCTCCCTCTTCCAACTTAAAGCCATTCCCCCTTGTCATATCCCACCAAGCCCTTGTAAAAAGCCCCTCCCCAGGTCTTGCAGGACCCTTGAGGTACTGAAGCAAAAGATGTCTTATTTGTGATCATCTGGACTCCTTTTAGAACACACTGAGTTTTAAACTCATTTCCTTTGAAGTCTCTGGATTTTTATAGCATTTCTGGAATTAAAATAAAATAAAATGCAAACTCCCTTGTGATATAAGGAAGTGACTTGTGGTTTCTTTGCAAATTAATAAGCTCTAAGCAACATGCAATGCTTCTGTTAAAGAATGTGCAAGAAAAAACAGAGGAATGCACTGCTGCACTGCTGACCACAGTGGGAGAAAGACTTTTTTGCTCTGTTTTGCTACTGTAAAATTCTTGGGGCTGGAGCATTCTTAGGCTGACATAGTAAAGTTGTTCTGGGCTCTCACTCACCGCCTAGAGCAGTCCCACATGGCTGGGTGCAGAGTAAGTAGTGCCTGTGGAGTTGGAACATGAATATGAAGCATGCTAATGCTAGTATCAATTAGACAGTGACCCAGAAATTCTTGGAAGAATGATTTTTCAGCTATATCCTGACTCCAGGGCTTGTAACCCGAACGGTAGCTCCTCACAGACTCCTATGTTGAAAGCTGGAACGACTGGGAATGAGCCAGGGGAAGATGAGGGGGGACAGAGCTGAAATGCTGTTCCTGAGAGAGACAAATTATTCAGGCAAAGAAAGAATCAAAGCTCTTGGATGAGTCAGGGAAGAGTCATTTCGATTCTGAGTGTGCCCAGGTTTATACTGGGCCAAGGTGTCATCTGGACAGATGCACTGGCACTTTGCTTTCCATAATAAGTGTTGAATTTTGGAAAATACCTTAATGACATCTGGGCATTTAACTAGGTCTCCAATCCTTGATGACTTTCCAGGTCATGCAGCCACCATTTGCATCTTCTGACCCCCCCAACCTCTTCCATTCTTTCCAAGCCTTATGAAGAGCATTAAACTTGCAGATGCAATTATTGTATAATAAAGTATTGATTTCCTAAGGAACCCTTTAACATCTTCTTTCATAATTAGCATTTACAAGGCACCAAGAATTAACCACATACAGCTTTACAAATGAATTACAAGGCCCTTTTATTTCTAAAATGAATATCATTGCCCAGTTGCTGGAACCAGCTGAGGGTGGCATCTAACTTCATCAAATGCCACCATGAGAAGTGCCTAGATAACACTGCTGCAAAAGCAGAGTTACAAAAGGAAGCTTTTCTTTGCAAGCTGCATTTGATAATTGACTTTCTTTACCCATTTCTTTCAGCTACTTGGTTTTGTCTTCCCATGTGTGTTGTAATATTTCTTTTTCTTCCCCTATTTTCTGCAGCAGCAGCTCTTTGTGAGTGTAGCTCTGGTCATCTTGGAGCATGGGAGCAAATAAGGCATTTGTTGCTCAGTTAGATGGTTTTTGTTTTGGCAGTATGAATCTCAGAGTGATGCTATAGCTCAGTTCAACTCACAGGAGTAAACTACCTGGTGGATACTTTTTGAATCATCAGCTTTACCCCTCTGAGTCTGTTGTTGCAGGTGAGCTTTTCACAAAATGAGAGCTTGGTGCCCCAGTTTGGTGCCAGACTCCCTAGATCCATGAAAGTAGAAGTCACCTAGATTGTTGTGGGTTTTTTTTTCTTCCCAAAGAGAATGGTTGCTCTTAAGTCTTAGAAACATAGAATGTTAGAAGTTGGAAGATCACTGAATCCAACCCTCCTGCCAAAGCAGGATCACCTAGGGCAGATCACACAGGAATGGATCCAGATGGGTGTTTGAATGTCTCTAGAGAACCATAGAATCAGTCAGGGTTGGAAGGGGCCACAAGGAGCATCCAGTTCCAACCCCCCTGCCATGGGCAGGGACACCTCACACTACATCAGGCTGGCCAGAGCCTCATCCAGCCCGGCTGCAAACACCTCCAGGGATGGGGCCTCAACCCCCTCCCTGGACAACCCATTCCAGGCTCTCACCACTCTCATGGGGAAGAACTTCTTCCTCACTTCCAGCCTGAATCTTCCCACTTCCAGCTTCATTCCATTCCCCCTAGTCCTATCACTACCTAAGATCCTAAAAAGTCCCTCTCCAGCTTTCTTATAGGCCCCCTTAAGACACTGGAAAGCCACAATAAGGTCTCCTCAGAGCCTTCTCTTCTCCAGCCTGAACAGCCCCGACTATTTCAGTCTGTCCTCATAGCAGAGGTGCTCCAGTCCTCTGATCATCCTGGTGGCCCTTCTCTGGACACCACAGTCTCTCTGGGGAGCCTCTTCCGTGGAGTAAAGAAGCTTTTCTCCTTCATGTTGAGGGGAAACTTCCTGTGTTCCCATTTGTATCTATTGCCCCTTGTCCTATCACAGGACACCAATGAGAAGAGCCTGGAACCTTCTTCTGGGCACTCACCCTTCAGATATTTGCAAACATGAAGATCTCTCAGTCTTCTCTTCCCCAGGTCTCTCAGCTTTTCTGAGATTCTGGCATGATATGCTGCTGAGCTGCTGTTTTAACATTGATGGTCTTCAACTCTGATTCTTTTGGGCTTTGAGTTCCCCACTGAACTGTTTCTCTCTGTGCCTGTAACTGCCCCACTTCGAGCAGCTTGTTCCCTGCTTCCCCATTAAGTGTCGCTGAGACACAGCAAAGAGATGCTTATGCTTTATAGAGGGTCCTTCTCCAGGCAACGGTCACAAACTGTGTTTGGGCTCCACACAGAATTTGGTTGTGGGCTTTTTGGTCTAAAGCAGAGCCAAAGACAAGCAGTAATGCCCCCTTCTTGCCTGGTAGATTTGAATCCTCCTTTAGGAAGGGAGAAGCTGTTTTAGAGTCCTGCTTAGGAGACCTCACTTGTGTTAAACAGGATTGAGCCCCTTGCCCTAAAGTAGCACAAGTAAAGACCACATAAAGTGATGATTTTAATGGTCTTTTCCAACCACAGTGATTTCATGATTCCATGGTAAGAGTAGTGAGGAGAGGAACAAAGGCTGAAGGAGGCTTTACTGAAAAAGCAGTCAGGTATTGGAATAAGTTGCCCAGGGAGGTGGTGGAGTCACCATCCCTGGAGATGTTCAAGAAATATGTGGCCATGGCATTTTGGGATATGGTTTAATGGCCATGGTGCTCTTAGGTTGAAGTTTGGACTTACTAGTCTTAGAGGTCTCTTCCAACTGAAACTGTGCTACAGTTCTCTGATTCCATGCACTTCCTGAGCTAATTCAGTTGTGAGAGTGGGGAAAGAGGATTTGGTCTTTTTTATTTATTAGTAATGGGTTGAGTTTGACTTGTATCCAAAGGAGGGTGGTGAATAACATCAGGAAGGGTAAGTCAAAGGGGTTAAATGAATTAACTCATGAAACCTCACTATGAGAATGGCAAATATTGTTGTTGCCATTTGACAGGTGTTCATCTTGCAGCACAGAAACCTCCCAAAGGAAGTCCAGGAAGTGCTGGGAATGGATGCTCTGCTTTGCTGTCTTGGTTTTTAATTGCTGTTCCACACACATGGATGTGTTTATTTTCTTATGGGTGCTGAGTATGATTTGGTTCCCTGAAACCCAGAAGGGGAAACCCTACACATGCCACAGTGCTAAAGCGGTGTAATAAAAGGAAATACCAGTTCATTGCTAGTTTGGATGTGGGACAATGTGGCCTCTTGAACCTGCTCCTTTCCACTGGCTCAGCTGCAAGCAGGTGTTGACATGGTAATCACTGTACTGATTGGGAGGTGGGGAAATCCCCCCAATAAACAGTACAAGAAAGAGAAACAGACATGAAACTTCAGCTCATAACCTACAAAATATAAATTGCAAATATTGATTTCCAGGAAGCATCAGGCTGATAGCTGCCATAAACCCCAAAGCCTGTTGACATTTTGGTCAATAACCAGCTCACATCATCATCTCAGGGGCTCCAGATCCAGACTATGCTCAGATTCATTTTGGCGCAGATTCACTCAGATTTTTCTCTTCCAGAATCAATTTTCCCAAAGAGATTTTAACAGAGCATCTTCAGGGGAAGCTGAGGAATATCCTTCATTTATAGGAGATTCTTTGATTATTTTTTTTCTTTAGGAACATTTCAGTTGAAGAAAAGCTTTGCTTCACCCTTCCTATCTACTGATCAAGGCAGAAAATGAACAAACCTCACTGCCTTTTACATTGATTTTCAAACTCTGTGTTTAGCTGCAGTAGCTGTGGAAAGGGAGGCACAAATGTTTGTTGCCCTGCTTGGCTAGGCAGAAGTTTGTTTTCAGAGCTGGCCTGTACTGTGCCATTTAACCCATGGGCTAGCTCAGGTTTCATAAGGGGATGTCTCCTGTTGCAGGCATGTATTATCTGCTGCTAGTGCAAGAAGGGGAAGATGTGCCACAAGAGCCTCCACCTTTTTCTCTTGGCTTGGCCTGTGAGTGATGCTTGTGGATAGACATAGCACATTCACTCCATTCACCACCACTCTCTGGGCCCAGCCATCCAGCCAGTTTTTCACCCAACAAAGTGTGTGCCTGTCCAAGCCACAAGCAGTCAGTTTCTCCAGGAGGATGCTGTGGGAAGCTGTGTTGAAGACCTTACTAAAATCTAGATAGGTAACACTGACAGCCTTTCTCTCATCTGCCAGGCAGGTCCCCTTGTCACAGAAAGAGACCAGATTGGTTAAGCAAAACTTGCCCTGCAGAAACCTGTGCTGACTGGCCCCAGTCATCTTGTGTCTCATGCATGAGGTTGCTCAAGATGCTCCATGACATGGGACCTGGGGGTGTTTAGCCTGGAGAAGAGGAGACTCAGGGGAGACCTTCCTGCTTTCTACAACTACACTCAAGATGCTCCATGATTGGGACCTGGGGGTGTTTAGCCTGGAGAAGAGGAGGTTCAGTTGTTCTCTACAACTACCTTAAAGGAGGTTGTAGCCAAGTGGGGGTTGGTCTCTTCTCCCAGACAACCAGTGGCAGAACACGAGGACACAGTATCAAGCTGCAACAGGGGAAGTTTATGCTTGAGGTGAGGAGAAAGTTCTTCACTGAAAGAGCAATTGGTCAGTGGAATGGGCTGCCCAGGGTGGTGGTGGAGGCACCGTCCCTGGAGGTGTTCAAAAAAAGCTTGGATGTGTCCCTTGGAGCCAGGGTTTAGTTGTCAGGAGGTGTTAGGCAATAGGTTGGACTTGACGATCTCTGAGGTCTTTTCCAACCTGGTTGATTCTGTGATTCTGTGACTTTCCCTGGCACTGAAGTCAGACTGAAAGTCCTGTAGTATCCTGCATCCTCCTTCCAACCCTTCTTGTAGATGGGCTCCATATTTGCTAACCTGCAGTCCACTGGTAACTCACCAGTTAGCCAGGACTGCTGAGCGGCTTGGCTAGCACTTCTGGCAACTCCTACAGCACCCTTGGGTGGATCCCGTCTACTCCCATAAGCTTCTAAATCTGTCTAAATGGTGTAGCAGGTTGCTAACCATTTCTCTTTTGAACACAAGGACCTCCCTCCCTTGCCTGTCTTCCACATCAGGGGGCTGAGTACCCAGAGAACAGATACTCTTGCTACTGAAGACTGAGCCAAAGAAGGCATTGAGCTGTCTCATCCTTTTCTTCAACCTTTCTTACTATGTTTCCTCCCACATCTATTCAAGGATGTAGACTCTCCTCACCTCTCCTTCTGCTGTTGTATTTATAGAAACAGTTTTATTACCTTTTTGCCCATTCTAATTTTCTCCCTGTGGTGGCTCACCACATCTTTAAAGTCCTTCTGAGTAGCCTGCCCCCTCTTCCAAAGGCCATAAACACTTGTTCCTGAGCTGCAGCCCTTCAGCTATTTCTAAGCATTGATAAGATCCTTGCTCAGCCTTCTCTTTTCCAGGTTAAAGAGCCCCAGATTCCAGATGCAGTATCAGACTGCCTGCTCCTTCTTTTGCTGCAGCACAAACTTCTGCATTTAGTTTAAGTCTCACCCACCTTGCTGTGCTTTGCTTGTGGTGGGGACCAGGCAAAAGTGGCACTTCCTGGGTGAAAGGCAGTAACCAGCTGGTGTGAGGTGAGTGAGATCACCCTGATTTTGCTCCTGCTTCAAGTTTTTAGCAGGTATTGTTGCCAGGATTAACCTTGCATTCCTACAGATTCCTTTTCATAAATCACTTTAAAAAGTAATTGTGGGCAGGCTGCTCCTCCCTCTGGGTACAGGTAAATCTCCCAGGGTGGTACCTTCATATTATTGCATGAAGAGCTGACCCTGGGATGGCCACACATACACACACACATATTTGTCTGATCTGGGGTGTGGAAAGAGGGATTACTTCGATTTTCTGCTCAGGACTTTTTGCTTTTGAAAGGCCCTTTGTCTGGGAGTACCAGAAAGCGTGAGGCACGCTGGTTGCCTTCACGGCCTGATGAGCAAAAAGAAAACAGCGCTCCTGTTACCTGGAGACATTCAAGAAGGCAAGTGCAATTAGTCAGTAGATAATTAAGCTGTACCTAATTGGAGTACTGGAGACAAATCACCTTAGTCCACAGATGTCACAGAGCGAGGGAAGTCCTTTCTCAGAAACTGCACGACAGGGAAGGGAGAGAAGGCAGAAACTGCTTGATCGACATTTTACGTACCACATCCTCAGCAAACAGAAGCTGCACTGGAGCCTTGTCCTGCAGCACTTCTTCTGGGAGCTGTGCCACAGGAGGTTATGTTTCAAAGCTTGATCTCATCACTCCAGTCTTGCTAAAGCAAAAGTTTCACTAATGGGAGCAGCTTGGAGAGGCTTGCTAATTTAGTCTAATAAGACTACTAGTAAAGACTATTTAGGACTCAAGCAATGCCCAGGAGGACTGTTTGATTGCTCTTGGTTTTCCCACTGATCAGGGCTGCCCTAGTGCTTGGTCTAGGACCCAGAAAGCTGTTCCTTAAGATCCCCTCTACTGCACGTGGTGCACCCCTGCCATGCTGCAGGTTGGGGTGCTCAGCTGCAGAGAGGCATTTCCATCTGCTGGAGGAACCTGTAGCTGTCTGCATGAGGAAGCCCTATGGGTCCATCAGGCTGCTGGCTCTGTAGCAAGGCACATTTCATTTAACCTTCAGGAACATTTATAATTAATGCTTAATTGATTTCCATAATGCAAGATCAACACAGCAGCCTGGGCCTCTTCCTGTACATCTTTGCTCACTTGAACAGTCCTTAGTCACCTTATTTTGTCTTTTCTGGGAGGTTTAACCTCTAAAGCAAGATTCTTGATGAACTAGCTGCTCATAAAAATATCCAAGTGTTCCTTAGCAAAGATCAAATGTTGGCCTTGGGCCCCTTAGTGTTTCTTTTCCAGGAAGGGTGGCTTTTATTTATCATAATGTTAGGAGTCTGTGTCTTTTCCAAGATTCAATTTTCTTGCTTGTCTCTGCCTCTCGGGGGAAAGGCCATATTCACTTCACTCCGTTTGCCAAATTCTGAACACTTGTGTCTGGCCCTTGAAAAGTGATCTCATATAGTTCTGACATTCTGGTCATGTCAGTGTCTGCTCTGCACAGCTACAGATTTACCCATTCTGTCACTAAGACTGGAATATTATCCCATTAAGCATAGCTAGGGGGAAAATATCCCAAATCAAACTCTCCAAACCTAATGTGAGAGGTTCTTGTTTGAGTTTCCTCAAAGCATGCATGATTAAAGGAGTCTGATGGTGTTAGATGCCATCCTTGAGGCTCTCCTTGGGGGGAGAGGGGAGGACTCCTTATGTGAAATGATGCTGGGGTTCTGCTTCATCTCTGTGAGTGGGGATGAATGGGGAAGGTGGAGGAATAGGTGGAGAAAGATAGCGTTAAAAGATGAGAGGGACTATCTCAAAGCATGGTGAGGAAAAGAGGCTTTTTGCAAGTAGTCAGCGTGGATTCACCAAGGGAAGTTGTGCTTGGCCAATGTGATAGCCTTTTGTGGCAGAATAGTTAGATGGGTAGACAAGGGAGAGCAGTGGATGTTGTCTGCCTCGATTTCCAAGGCTTTCAACACTGTCTCCCATGGCATTCTCACAGGCAGGCTTAGTAAGTGTGGATTGGATGATTGGGTGGCGAGATGGATTGGGAACTGGTTGAAGGACAGGGTTCAGAAAGTGTTATGATCAGTAGGGCAGAGTCTAGTTGGAGGCCTGTTGCTAGTGTGTCCCCCACGGGCTGGTACTGGCTCCAGCCCTATTCACCAATGATCTGGATGAAGGGATAGAATGTACCTTCAGCCAGTTTGCTGATGACACCAAACTGGCAGGAGTGGCTGATGCACCAGAAGGCTGTGATGCTATCCATCATGGTCTAAATGGGATGGAGAGCTGGGCAGGGAGAAATCTAATGAAATTCAATAAGAACTTTACCCCTGTAAAGTCCTGCCTCTGGGGAAGAACAGCCCCAGAAACCAGTAAAGGTTGGGAGCTGCTCTGTTGGAGAGCAGCTTTGAGAAAAGGACTTGGGAGTCCTGGTGGACAATAGGATGACCATCAGCCAGCAATGTGTCCTTGTGGCCAAAAAGGCCAATGGCATCCTGGGGTGCATGAAGAAGAGTGTGGCCAGCAGGTTGAGGAAGGATCTTCTCCTCCTATATACTCTGCCCTGGTGAGACCACATCTGGAATACTGTGTACAGTTCTGGGTTCCCCAGTCCAAAAGAGACAGGGAGCTGCTTGGAGATGGTACAGCAAAGGGCTCCAAATATGCTGGAGGGACTGGAACGTCTCTCTGATGAGGAAAGACTTGAGAGAACTGGGGCTGTTTAGTCTGGAAAAGAGAAGACTGAGGGGAGATCTTATAAATGCTTACAAATACTTAAAGGGTTGGTGTCAGGAGGATGGGACCAGGCTTTTTTCAGTGGTGCCCAGTGACAGGACAAGGGGTAAGGGGCACAAACCTGAACATAAGAAGTTTCATCTAAACCTGAGGAGGAACTTCTTTAATGGGAGGGTTCTGGAGCCCTGGAGCAGGCTGCGCAGAGAGATGGTGAAGTCTCCATCTCTAGAGACATTCAAAACCTGCCTGGACGTGTTCCTTTGTGACCTGTGTCATTAATCACAGAATCACAGAATGGTAGGGCTTGGAAGGGATCTCTAGAGGTCATTGAGTCCAACTCCTCTGCCAAAGCAGGATCTTCTAGGGCAGGCCTCACAGGAACCTGGCTCTTCTAAATATAGGAAGGTAGATGTCATAAATGGGTGTCCAAAATATAGAGACAAAGAACAGGGTGTAACAATGAGTTCAGAGGCCAGAAGCCAAAGTCAACAATGACCTGCAATGCTTCTTCATGTCCTCATGAGCCAACCATTTCTCTTGGTTCAGCAAAAATCTCCTTCTTGGGATTTCTGTACTTGTGCCTAAGGAACATTTCTTTCCACACACCTCTGACAGTTCTGTGTTGTAGTCATGTGGTACCCCTGTGCCTGATTTCTTTCACTTCTGAGGTGAAGGAATTGATAAAAGGGTCTGTAACAGCTTAAGTTGAGTGTATGTTTTTTGAGTGTCTGTCTTACATTTAATGAGTTACACTTTTGTGTTCTCTTCTCTTTCTCTTATTACAAACTACATTCAGATGAAACCCTTGACCTTCTACCTAACACCTCTGCAGACAGGACAGATTTTGAGGAGGGAGCCAGGCTTCTAGAAATCACACACATAAGAGGAATCTATCATACTAAAACAACATTGCTTCCTGAAGCAGGTCAAAGGGACTTCCAAACGTGCATGTCTGCTAGAGAGAGGAAAAACCTGTGAGAGGTAAAACCAACCTCCTATGTAGTTCAGTAGGGACTTTGCTCTCAGGAGAGGGGCTAGCAGCTATGGGGAAATGGAGCTTGCAGTTTTTAACAGCTACTTTGGTTTTCAGCTATGCTTTCAATACAGTTTTAGACAAGCCAGAACATACCAGTTGCCTTTATCTTGTAGTGCTTTGGATCTTCTGCAGTCAGTGTGTCTTCCCCACTCTCAGAGCATATTTGTGTCTGTGAATGTAGATTGTTTGACCAGGCTGATCAATCTAGTTTATAGAATAATGAAATATTCCCCCAGATTCTCATAAATAACTGTAGGGATGGTTGAACACTGGAACAGGTTGCCCAGAAAGATTGAGGTCTTTTTCCTTGGAGTCACTAAAAATGCAACTGAACACAGTGCCTCATTCACAGATTGCATTGGGTTGGAATGAGCCCTCAAAGGTTATTTTGTCCACCCCCCCTGCAGTCAGCAGAGACATCTCCAACTAGATCAAGCTGCCCAGGGCCACGTCAAGTCTGATCTTGAATGTCTCCATTTGTAGAGCCATGAGGATGATTAGGGGACTTGAGCATCTCCCCTATGAAGAGAGACTGAGATCCCTGGGGCTATTTAGTCTTGAGAAGAGAAGACTGAGAGAGGATCTGATCAATGTCTATAAATATCTGAGGGGTGGGTGTCAAGTGGAGGGGGCCAGGCTCTTTTCCATGGTTCACAGTGATAAGACAAGGAACAATGGGTTCAAACTTGAATATAGAAAATTTCACCTCAACATGAGGAGAAACTTCTTCACAGTGAGGGTGACAGAGCACTGGAACAGGCTCCTTCTCTGGAGGCTTTCCAAACCCACGTGGATGCAGACTACCCTGAGTGATCCTGCTCTGGCAGGGGCGTTGGACCTGATGATCTCTGGAGGTCCCTTCCAACCTCTGTGAGACTATGGGCAACCTGCTGTAGTTGGCCTTTCTTTGAGAAGGGGTGTTGGACTAGGTGAACTCCAGAGATGCCTTGCAACCTCAACCATTGCATTTTCCAAGTTGCAGTTAGAGTTCTTGTGTACTATCTTCTGCTGTCAAACACTTGGACACGACTGGTAAATAATAATGGATACTGCTTCCTTGAGGTGGTAGAAGAGAAGTGTCACTGAGGGGAAAAATTGTGCTGTTTTGTTATTTTCCAGCATCAGTTACATATTAGCTTCAGTGCAACAGTGTCATTCACTCGAGATTCACAAGCACAGTTTTGTGTATATCAGCTATGGTCCTCAATTTTGCACCAAAAGCTCTTTTATTCTATTTGTGTGAGCAGGCAGGAACACATTGTGTGAGCATGTAGGAACACATGGGAGCTTCAAGTAGGTACCAAGAACACGCACTGTGAGGTGCTGAGCGTATACAAAGTGAAAATAAAAGCCTTCCCAGAAGAAACCTGTGGCCCAAATATATCAGTCTTGAAAACTGGCACATCTATAAAGAAATTCCAACTAAAACTACAGAGTAAAGGGGGAAAAGGAGGCTACTGCAGCCAATTAACTGCAGCATCTCCGTGATAAATCTTTTATCTCAAATTAGCAATGTGCGTATTGAGTGGATCAAGATGAGCAGGCTCCTCTTATAGAAAACTTGTACATGTGAAACCTGTCATCTCATATTAGAAGACAAATGACATTCTGAGGCATTACATAAATAATGGAATCACATGGCCACCTGATCCTGGTTATTTCCTAGTCAAGGGTAAGACATTCTGAACATCCTTTTATTCTGAGTTGTAGAGCTCTAATTCTCCTGAACGGGCAGGAGTTGGGAGGAAACATTCAGCTGAGTGGCTCCAAAGGTTTGAAGTGAATTCCTAGTCTGTTTGAAATCGACGGGGGTGGTGTCCCTGGCTTCAATAAAGCAAAGATTTTCAACTCCAGTGCCTGGGAAGTGATGCTTCTGGCTCATGTTTGCTAAAGGAGATGTCCAATTACTCTCCAGAGAATAGAATTTGTATCTCTGCTCTCATCAATTCATTAGTAAAGTCTGCTAAAGCAAACACAAGTTTAGTCTGACGTGCTTAGTCTGGATTACCTGCCTAATAGGGGCTTGGCCTTCGAGAAGATGCTTTGTTCCAGGAGTGGTAGAACTAATGAAACTGGATTTTCTGCTTGTCTGCATCTCCCACACCATTACAAACTGCAATGACACCAGCCCATGCAGCTTCACCTCTCCTTGCTGCTGGATGTGGGGTCTACCTGGAGCTCCACACACGCAAACTAGCAAGGCAGCATGACTCTGCTGCTTGAGTGATTGATTGCTCCCAAGCAGCATTTGCAAGAGCTGAGTCTGCTTTTCTGTCAAGGGGCAGGTGCTAGCTCAGACCTTTCTCATCAATCCTACTGATTTTCATGGAATCTAGAGGAACTTCCTAATCTTTGAAGTTTATACCCCTCTAGCAAATCTGGTTGGAGCTGGTCAACAGATTTAGAAGGTATTTGCAGGGTTGGGTAGAAAGCAGGAAGACATCAGCCCTATTTTTAAATGGAGTGGAGAGATAACATGCTAGAAGTGGCATAAATTGTTTCCTGTGCCTTTATGGGAAACAGCAGTGAATTTAACAGGGATCAATCCATTTCATACAGACATGGATTCCAAATGTTGATAAAATGAGGTAGCCATTCAAGCCAAGTCATTTAACAAGAAATAATAGCTTTTCACAGAAACCTAGGAGGGCTTTTTTTTTTTTTTTTAAGGTGTAAAACTCAGGTTCCTGCAATGGGCATCATATTTGTTTGAGTTAGCTCTGTTTGAATGATTTCTATAGTACCTACTTGGTATTCAAGTGGATGTTCAGACTGTTTGGTCAGAAATAACAGAAGCTGATAGCTGAAAACAGCTGACTTGTACCTGATGACACCATATCTTATTTTGGTGCCTATGTCATTTTGGAATAAGATGAAGCAGTGGTTAGTATCCAGACTTTGGAAGAGATCATAGAATCATAGGATGGTTTGGGTTAAAAGGGACCTTAAAAATCATCTAGTTAAATCCCTCATGCCACAGGCAGGGATACCTTCCACTAGCCCAGGTTGCTCAAGGCCTCATCCAGCCTAGCCTTGAACACCTCCAAGGAGGGGACATCTACCATAGAATCATAGAATCAAGAAGGTTGGAAGAGACCTCAAAGATCATCGAGTCCAACCTGTCACCCTACACCTCATGCCTATCTAAACCATGGCACCAAGTGCCACGTCCAATCCCCTCTTGAACACCTCCAGGGATGGTGACTCCACCACCTCCCTGGGCAGCCCATTCCAATGGCCAACCACTCTCTCTGTGAAGAACTTTCTCCTCACCTCCAGCCTAAACCTCCCCTGGCGCAGCTGGAGACTGTGTCCTCTTGTTCTGGTGCCGGTTGCCTGGGAGAAGAGACCAAACCCCTCCTGGCTACAACCTCCCTTCAGGTAGTTGTAGAGAGCAATGAGGTCTGCCCTGAGCCTCCTCTTCTCCAGGCTAAACAGTCCCAGCTCCCTCAGCCTCTCCTCATAGGGCTTGTGCTCAAGGCCTCTCCCCAGCCTCGTTGCCCTTCTCTGGACATGCTCCAGCAATTCAACATCTTTCCTAAACTGAGGAGCCCAGAACTGGACACAGTACTCAAGGTGTGGCCTAACCAGTGCTGTGTACAGGGGTACAATGACCTCCCTGCTCCTGCTGGCCATCTCTTTGGGCAGCCTGTTCCAGTGTCTCACCACCCTCGCTCTCAAGAATTTCTAACTAATCTCCATTCTAAATCTCCCCTCTTCTATCATAAAGCCATTCCCTTTCATCCTGTCACTACAAGCCCTTGCAAAAAGTCCCTCCCTAGCTGTTCTGTATCCCCCTTCAGGTACTGGAAGGCTGCTCTGAAGTCTCCCTGGAGCCTTCTCTTCTCTAGGCTGAACAGCCCCAGCTCTCACAGCCTGTCCCCACAGGGGACGTGCTCTGTCCCTCTGATCATCTTCATGGATCCCCTCTGGACACACTCCAACAGTTCAATGTCCTTCAGGAATTCATTACCAAACACATAAAGGATTGTCTGCAGGTACTCAGCATGTTCTCCTGCCAGAGATGGATGGGTCTGTATCTCCATTTCTCACCTATCCCTATTTGTGTGAAGGAGTAGGCAAAGGTGGTTCATCCCACAGATGATAGAGGTTGTTTTGGAGCTGATTTACATAAAAGTCAATCAACCTCAGCTGAATTTTAATGTCAGTGAGGGAAAAGCTGTGAGATCTAGGGCTGGAATTAAACCAGGATTTATAATGAACGTTGAGATTCAAACCAAATGAAATGACTTGCAGATCAAGTTTTATACTCAGTAAGGCTTAAAACAGGCAGATTCAGTCTGATTATGCAGCAATAACAAAGATGTCTGTTTGGGGACTACAGATTTCCTCCCTCATCCTCCTCCAGCTCTTGACTTGTCAGACATTTCAAGATGATTGGGGACACACCTTTGTTTTAAGTGTGTGTGTGTGTGTGACCTCCCCTCCCTTGGTCTTTTGCCTGCGAGTCCTTTCTAGCCCAGGAATGTATTTCATAGCAAAGGTGTAACATTTCATTTTTGTATGTGTCATGACTGTGAAGGTTAGCGTGCCACTGGTGTCCTATTTGCCCAGGTGTACCAAGTGACAGTCTGAGGAGGGTGGGAAAGAGGAAGGCAAAGGGAGCGTGAACTGTCTGTCTCTGTGTCAGCTAACATCTCTCTGGCTAAGGTTAGAGGTAATTCCTGATTTCCTTCCTCAAAACTGGGTATTTCAAGTAATTTTTTTTACATACCTGCATAAAAGGACCAAGGTATTTGGATCTTAGTTTTCCTGTCCCTTGTCTCTGACTCAACACGATAAAGAAACGAGAGGAGTTGTGTTTTGAACAAGAGAGAGGATTTACATCCCTGGGAGTTCTGTCTCTGTTCAGTTCTCATTTTCAGTGTTTCTGCTCTGTATCTCTGATGCAAACTGCAGAGAGCATAACACATTTGTCCTGTTTGGCTACTTACATGGGGATGTGAATAATTTGTTTTCAGCTGTGACACCAAGTTCTAATTAAAAATGTCCCAATATGGCTGAAAATTTCCTGCATGGAAATCTTGCAATCATAAACATACTGGACTATGTTCTGGTCATAGCTCTATGGACTTAAACTTGGAGTAAGACTGATTAATTTACTGCAGGTTTACATCCAAGCCTAAACTTTACCTCTTTATATCAATTACTGTCTTGGCAGAAGTTTTTCCTATTATTCCTAGCATCTCAAACAGTTTTTACGTATTTCTGTGTGTCCTTCATTGCTTTTCCTAACAGAAATCTTATTTGAAGACATCTATTTTCTCTTCCTGTGGATCTTAATGTTGTCATCCTGCCACTTCCATCTATGACTTGGTTTTTCATGTAGGATTTTGGATAGAATTACAAAATTAGCATATAGGATATGCCAAAACTGATCCAAATCAAAATGCATCTCTACCCATCTATGAATCTATGAATTGCGTTTCTACCCATCTATGAAAAGCAAGAGGAATTTGGCTTGGATAAGGATGATGAGGAATTCTGATGGACAAATCTAAGGAAGGAAAGATGCAGCTGCTCATTTTGAAGGGGTCACTCTTGTCTCTGTAACAAGCACTTTGAGGGCCTGGATAAAGACATTAGGAGTTTAGAACACTATGGAAATCTTCAACAACAACACAACAGAGGGGAAAATCTGGGAGGAAGAAGGAATTATGTGAAATATTTTGTGTTTAAGCAATGAATCATAGAATCATTCAGGTTGGAAAAGACCCTTGAGATCATCAGGTCCAACCATTAACCCTACTCTACCAAGTTCACCACTAAACCATATTGCTTAAGCACCACAACTAAATGACCTTTAAACACATGCAGGGATGGTAACTCCACCACCTCCCTGGGCAGCCTCTTCCAAATGCTTGACTACTTTTTCAGTGAAAATTTTTTCCTAGTGTCTAGCCTAAACTTCTCCAGGTGCAGCTTAAGGCCATTCCCTCTTGTTCTATCACTGATTACCTGTGAGAAGAGACCAGCACCTGCCTCTCTGTTGTCCTTTCAGGAAGTTGTGGAGGGTGATAAGGTCTCCCCTCAGCCTCCTCTTCCTCAAACTGAACAGTCCCACTTCCCTCAGTTGCTCTACACAGGCTTCATTCTTCTAGGCCTTTCACCAGCTTTGTTGCTCTTCTCTCCACCCTCTCCAGCATCTCAATTTCTTTCTTGCATTGAGATGCCCAAAACTGAACACATCATTCAAGGTTTCGAATTAATTTGTTGTATTCCCAAACACAGGATTCTGCAGTTAGGAATCCCCTGTACCACAAGCCAAGGGCACATTGATCCTCATGTTGTTCTCAATTAACAACACTGTATTGAAAATATAGAGGCACATCAGGTTGATGTTTTCCAAGCCTTTTCTTTAGAATAATGAGTTTCTTCTGCATTTGTCTAACAGTATGTCTCTGTTTACACAGGGTTTCTGAACCTAACACTGGAAGCTTCTTTTTTTCTTTTTTTTCCCTTCTTTTTTTGCTTACAAGTCAATATTATTGATTCTTCTTCTTTCCATTGTTCTGTGTTGTTTTTTTTTTTCCACACCTATTTTGGAGAGGTGTCAGCTGGCGAAGAAAAAGACCTTATCCACTGCAGTGTGTTTCTCTTTCCATGTCTTGGTATGGTTGTCATTATTCCATAGTTATACTCACATGTTATTCCAGATTTATACTCATATATGTGTATATATATTCATATATATATATATATATATATTCTAATATATATATATTCTTTTATATATATATATGCACACACATATATATACATCTCTCTCTATGTATATATCTATATCCATATATATATCTCCATAAATTTATATATCTCCATATATATCTAGTAGTACTTTCACTGGACCAATTAATTCCAAGTTTAAAAAAATCAACTCTTTAGAGAAGATATTTCTATTTTTTGTACTAAGTTCTTAAAGATAAAGTTCATGTTTGTCATTTTTCCATGTTTATACTCAGATGTTATTCCAGATTTATACTCATTGACTTCATTATATCTAGATCTAGATCTATCTCTCTATATAAGTATCTATGTATCTCCATATCTTCATATGTATACACATATCTCTCTGTGTGTATATATATATATTTAATCTCTCTATGTATCTTCATATATATCTCTAGTAGTACTTTATATGGGCCAATTAATTCCATGTTTAAAAAAAGAAAACAATGATTAGTGCTGATATCAGCAAATCTCCAGAGAAGATATTTCTATTTTTTGTACTAAGTTCTTAAAGAGAAATTTCATGTTTGTCATTTTTCCATGCTTATACTCATTTGCTATATCTATATCAGCTCTCTCTCTAGCTCTCTCTCTAGCTCTGTCTCTCTATATCTGTATCTATATATCTCCATATATTCATATATAGATATCTCTCTACATATATATATATTTAATATTTATATTAAATATTTTATTCCATATTTAAATACCCCAAGGATTGGTGCTGATATCAGCGAATCTCCAGAGAAGATATTTCTGTTTTTTGTACTAAGTTCCTAAAGATAAAGTTCACGTTTGTCATTTTTCCCTGTTTATACTCACATGTTATTCCAGATTTATACTCATTGGCTATATCTATATCATCTACATCTCTATCATATCTCTATATCTATCTATCTCCATATATTCATATATATATATATGCACACCTCTCTATGTATATTTGTTTAATATCTCTATATATGTTCATATAAATCTAGTAGTACTTTCTATGGGCCAATTAATCCCATATTTAAATACCCCAAGGATCAGTGCTGATATCAGCAAATCTCCAGAGAAGAAATTTCTGGGTTTTGTACTAAGTTCTTAAAGATAAAGTTCATGTTTGTCATTTTTCCATTTTTACACTCAGATGTTATTCCAGATTTATACTCATTGGCTATATCTATATCTTCTATATCTTCTATATCTGTATCTATATATCTCCATATATTCATATATATATATATATATATATGTATAATTTTTTAATATCTCTATATATATTCATATATATCTAGTAGTACTTTCTATGGGCCAATTAATTCCATATTTAAAAAAAGAAAACAGTGATTAGTGCTGATATCAGCAAATCTCCAGAGAAGATGTTTCTAATTTTTTTTAATAGGTTCTTAAAGATAAACCTCATGTTTGTAAATTTTCCATGTTTATACTCACATATTATTCCAGATTTATACTCATTTGCTATATCTATATCTTCTCTATCTTTATCTCTATATCTCTATCTCTGTCATGTATATCTGTATCTCTGTATATCTGTATCTATCTCCATATATTGATATATATACATCTCTATCTATATCTGTTTAATATCTCTATAAATGTTCATATATATCTAGTTGTACTTTCTATGGGCCAATTAATTCCATATTTAAAACCCCCAATGATTAGTGCTGATATCAGCAAATCTTTAGAGAAGATATTTCTGTCTTTTTACTAAGTTCTTAAAGAGAAGTTGAATTGTTTTTTTTTTCCCCACCTATTTAAGAGGTGTCAGCTGGCAAGGAAAAGATCTTATGCATTGCAGTGTGTTTCTCTCTCCATGTCTTGGTATGTTTGTCATTATTCTGTGTTTGTGCTCACATGTTACTCCATATTTATACTCATTGGCTTCATTTATATATATTTTCCTTATATATATCTCCTATATGTATATATATCCTATATATATATATCATATATATATATGTGTATATATATATATATATATATATATATATATATATATATACATCTCCCTTATGAGAAAAGGCTGAGGGAGTTGGGTCTCTTTTATCGTGGAGAGGAGGAGACTGAAAGGTGACCTCATTCATGTTTATAAAGATGTGAAGGGCAAGTGTCAGGAGGATGGAGCCAGGCTCTGCTCAGAGATGGCCAATGATAGGACAAGGGGCAATGGGTACAGGCTGGAGCAGAGGAGGTTCCATGTGAACGTAAGGAAAAACTTTTTCGTTGTGAAGGTGACAAAACAGGCTGCCCAGAGAGATTGTGGAGTCTCTTTCTCTGGAGACATTCAAAACCTATGTGGATGTGTTCTGTGACCTGCTCTAGGTGATCCTACTCTGGCAGAGGGGTTGGACTGGATGATCTTTGGAGGTCCCTTCCAGTCTCTAACATTCTATCATTTTGTAAATCTATCTGTCTATCTATCTATCTATCTATCTATCTATCTATCTATCTATCTATCTATCTATCTATCATCTATCTATCTATCTATCTATATCTTTATCTTTCTATATCTATCTATCTGTCCGTCCATCCATCCATATATATCTAGTAGTAGTTTCTATGGGCCGATTAATGCCATGCTTGAAAACCCCAATGATTAGTGCTGATACCAGCAAATCTTTAGAGAAGGTATTTCTATTTTTTCACCAAGTTCTTCAAGAAAAAATTCTCTGTTAGAAAAGGGAAATTAATCTATTTTCTTACCTATTCTCCGTGTTTCCAGAATTTCCAGAAATATTTATGGAGATGAGTTGTGGGGCCCAAACAGGGAAGAGGTTGAGACCCCATCTCTGAATGAAGCTGATTGCAGTTCCTCCATCCTTGGGTAGGTTGTTTATTCTTTTATATATATATATAGTGATGGTTTGAAACTGTCTTTTTAATTTTTCCTTGCAAAGTTCAGAACAGAGAAAGTGAAAGAATGTAAATAAGTCACTATTGGTTGTAAGAAAGCAAAATAACGATTGTTCTAAACATTTCCATTGGATAGATAGAAATGTGTAAGAACTATTACCCAAAACAAAGTGGAGCACTCTGCACATTCTGCATTCTGCAGTGGGGGCAGTTGCTGGGCTGTCTGGCTGCTGTTTTCTTCTTCTTCTCTTCTGGCTGAAGATAACACACACTGACCTTGGCAGCTAAGTTAACAACTTTCTGCTCTAACTAATTCTGCTTTCTGTCCAAGTGGGGTCTGGGGGGGAAGCTCCTGGGAGAGGGAGGCCCCTTTGGGAAGGGTCCCCTTTGGGGGGAAGCAAAGGGAGATTGGTCGTGCTTTTCTGTTGATTGTATATATTTGTAAATGTTGTGAATTTTGTATATTTGTATATATTCATTGCATTTCATCATAGATTGTAGATTCTGCTTTGTAAATATAGCTTTTCATTTGCTTTCAGACTGAGCTAGCCCGGTTATTGTCGGTGGGGGGGGGGAATTTCAGCTCACACCTACACTATATATATATATATATATATATATATATGTTAAGACTAGTTTCCAATATTTTATCCTTAATTTAGCTCCAAAGTGCACAGTGGGGCGGGCTTACCCAGGCTTTCGTGTGTGATTGTGCAATTTTGGCACTGATTTCCTCTGTTGTTTGTTAGAGCACTTGAGAAACCAATGCAGCTTGTCCAAAATGCACACATCATAGTTACCCTGAACACATACACACACAGAGAGTTTGCTATTATTCCCACATATGTTTTGGCAGGGTAGAGAGCTCATTTGGCCCCTGATGTATTTGGGCAAGGAGGGTAGCTCTATCTTTTCTCCCTACTCTATGTTTTTATTTGTCATATTTTTCTTGCAAGCCACATAAAGAAACCCTAAGTCTTATCACAAATGGTGAAGATTATAATCAGAGAGTAATATCCTCGCTACAATAAAAATTCCCAACCCCTAGCATAAGATGTAAATATAATTATTGTTTCACAGTTAATGGCACAAAAGCTCAGTAACAGTTAAGAACCTCCATGGTGGAGCTGATTCAAAGCCAGCTGGAGTCTTTCCATTAAATCAGTGTGCTTTAGATTATGTCCCAAAATAGGTAGGTAACATTCTTTGTATTCAGTTTGGACTTTTCCTCCCTTTTGAATTCATTCTTACCAGCTGAGCAAGAAACTCTTGAAGGGGTGAATAACCACTTGAGTGGTTATGAGATGACATGGTTGCATTAACTCTGTGTTTAGAAAGATCTGTCTGTGTGCAGGTCTGTGCCTGGAGCCCTGGGCATGAGGCTCTGATCTTACTGGGGGGAGGGAGCCATCCTCTCACAAGCAGCCAAATAATCATGGATCTCTGAACACTTGAAGCAGACTCAAAGTCTCTAACCAAAAGGAGGTGCTAGGGGGACACATGAGTATAGCCAATTAACTTTTCTTAGGACTACAATCAATTTAAAGGACATTTTCTTCTCCTACGTAGAGCATGTGAATGGATGATATGAAACAACAGATTAAACCTCATCTGTTGGATCTAAGCACTCTGTTCACATAGGTTTGTGATCCAGTATGACATCCAGTTTAGGCAATAGAAGTTCAGGAAGTTCCAAGGATGATGACTATACCACTTCATGGGAATGAGTTGTCCAGGGAAGTGGTGGAGTCACCATCCCTGCAAGTGTTCAAAAAAACCTGTAAGGACATGGCGTAGGGGGCATGGCAGTGTTGGGTTGATGGTTGGACTTGGTGAGTCTAGAGTTCTTTTTCAGTGTTTCTGATTCTATATAATCTGGGCAGGTGAGTTGATCTGCTTTGTTTGTTTGTTTTACGCTAAGTTTTCTCTACAACAGTAAAATGCAGAAAAATGGCTCAAACTCTTAAATAGTTAAGTGTCACAACAGTCAGGTTTGTTGACTGTCTCCACCAGGTGTGATGTTGGGTGCACTGTGGGGTGCACGTGGTGGTTGGTGCTCCATTCAGAATACAAATTAACGGATGAGGTTCTTTTGAGACTTTTTATCAGCAGTGGAGCTAATAGTTACACTCAAATAAAAATTAAGACTGGAGCTGGCACAATTTGTAGCTGACACCAGCAAGATTTAACAAATGGCCACGTTCCCAGGCTGCTCGGGGCGTGATGTCTAGTGGCATATGTGGATGAAAGACTGGAAACAGTAAAATAGCCAACCAAAACCCCTTGGGTAGTGGGAAAATGGTGTGTGATCCTTACATCCTAGAGGGACTGTGAGTTCACCATCCCTTTTAAAAAGCTGGGAGAGGAGCAGTCTCAAGAACAAGAGGTTAACTTCACATGAGGTTTCTCAAGGTTTTGTTGGTTTGGTTTTTCTTTTTCCTTTCCTATTCTTACAGTAAGGACTCATAATCCTGGTTCAGAGAAAAGTACCTTTTAACCCTGTGACTTAAAGGAGGATCTAGATGAAGACAAAGCTGAAAAGGAGATCACAGTCTCACAGTATATCAGAGGTGGGAAGGGACCTCCAGAGATCATCAGGTCCAACCCCCCTGCCAGAGCAGGATCACTTAGGATAGTCCACAGGAATGCATCCAGGTGGGTTTGGAAAGCCTCCAGAGAAGGAGACTCCACAACCCCCCTGGGCAGCCTGTTCCAGGGCTCTGTCACCCTTACCATAAAGAAGTTTCTCCTCATGTTGAGGTGAAATCTTCTATGTTCAAGTTTGAACCCATTGTTCCTTGGCTTATCACTGTGCACCCCCCAAAAGAGCCTGGCCCCCTCCACTTGACACCCACCCCTCAGATATTTATAGACATTGATCAGATCCCCTCTCAGCCTTCTCTTCTCAAGGCTAAATATATATGTATGTACACAGTCCAGATTTTATCTAATTGGTGTATAGTCTAAATATAGAAATTCAAGCAGCTTTGCATTAAGTTGAATAATTCTATTTTGCGCTCCTGATGTAAAAATTAGAGGGCAGATTCTAAGCAATTTCTCTCTGTTTGTGTGAGGTCTGGAAAAGAGTTGCAGTTGGTAACATCTTACCTCTATTAAATTAGCTGTAAAACTCAGTCCTGCACTGGGACATGCACTCAAGGTCTTTGAGGATTCTTTCCCTCTCTTTTCTTTGACCTAATAGAGACTGATATTGGATAGTTTGTCACCATTCCCCTCCCCCCCCCCCATTATACAACTCTATATAAACCAAACATGACTTGAAAGCAAAATCTCCCTGCTCTGCCCAGCTGAGCACTCAGAAGGCTTGCGTGGTAGTGAGAAACACTTCTCATGGATATATTAAGTGCTACCATCTGTTTGTATTGTTTTGAAATGCGTTTTTTGGGCCAAAGCCTGCCCTTATGAGGATCCAGTTTGACATGAAAGTGAGTAAGGCAGCAAAACTCACTCCTTTCACACTTCCCAATCATGCCCTTTAATTTAGCTGCAGTAACTTTAACTGGATCAGAAGAGCAGCTCCAAAAAGCGAGCCCTCGATTGTCTTGATGACTACTTTACTCCACACAAGAGGCTGCACTGCTTTCAATTTCTCACCACTGAGTCAGGGAACAGCAACAGCTCAAAGTGAGGAAAAAAAAGTGAAATTAATTTTGGTTGCTTTATGTTTTAACTTTGTAGTATTGTTTTCCTCCTGAGGCCTGGAATGGGAAGAAAAAAGAAGGGAAAAAAAAGGAAATCTGGGAAAAGATAGAAGAGAAACTTGTGTTGTCCTGTAAGAACAGCAAAATAATTGTACAAAATAATTTTACAATACCATATAAGGTGATATGATTACTGCCACACTTCAGACTTTCTGCCTGTGCTAACTTAATACATTTTGAATGAATTTACTTTGTCAGAATTTACAGCATTTGGCAATTACAATTCCTATCTGTTATAAGCCAAACTTTATTTTTGTTCTTTAATAATGTGTTAGCAACATTATAATTAGCAGACACACAGGAATAGAAAGTTAATTTATTTTGAGCTTTTTCTCCTGAAACACCACTTTTTTTCTGTATGTGAAGCAGTCTCTTCTTTTTTCACACAGCACACCAGAACACTATTGGCCTTCTTGGCCTTGAGGGCACATTGCTGGTTCATGGTGAACTTGTTGTCCACCAGCACTCCCAGGTCCTTCTCCCCAGAGCTGCTTTCCAGCAGGTCAGCCTCTAACCTGTACTGATGCAAGGGGTTATTTCCTCCCCAGCTGCAAGACTCAGGCAAGCCTGAGCAACCTCCTTTATGGGCACCAGACAAACTCCTGGCACGCTGTATTTGCAGTTTCAGGGGAGAGCTCGTGGTGTGAACAGTACCACCTGAGCCAGGGAACAGAAAGGCAGTTTTCATTTACTTGTTTGTGGTCAACTTTCTTTGACCAAGCAATATAAACATACACACACATGAGCTTGGTAATAATAAATACAGAACTATGTCTTACAATTCACTTGGGAACTGGATCTGGTCCAGAATGTGGCAGCTTGCTTGTTATTAGACATGGTCTCTCCCTTGAGTGTTTGCAGCCAAAGCTCCTGTGCTGGCTGATCTTTGGCTTCAGGGCAGAGTTCATTTTATTATTTTTTGGGTTTTTGGTTTTTTTTTTCTTTTTTTGTTGTTTGTTTGTTTCTCTCTCTCCATTTTATTTTTTTTCCCCCTTCTCTCTCCTAGTTGTAATCTTAGCCATAAATGGAACTAGACTTGCCTCTTGCTTTGAAGGATGCTGCCTCATTTGTCTTGTGTGGCTTTTCAAGCAAGAGTTGCAGCTCCAGCATTGCTCAGTCCCTGGTCCTGAAATACTTTGTGGCTCTGAGCCATCTTTTTTTTTTTTTTTTTTAGGTGATGATAGGAATGGGAGCTAGGGGATAGAAACTTGTGCATGGTGGGAATGGGAATCTGAGCCTGAGATGTCTGTTTTAGTTGGCAGAGCATTGTTTTGGACCTGCCTGCTTGTCTGCTTGAGCCAAATTTGTTGCTGTCCAAACTACACTGCGAGATGTGCACATCTTGACCAGCAATGGTGCCAAGCTCCTCAGCTTCTGTATGAATCTACAGACTGCAGAGAGGATTCCCTCATGAAGAGTTACTCAGCATTACTGAAACTGGACCCTTGGTGACCAAGAGGTTCAGCTTTTCCCAAATGAACATAGTTTTTCATAAGTGTGAAATCAACCCCTTCTGCTGAATCAAAACCCCATATTCAGGTGAGGTCACTGTATCCTACCTGGCTTGAAACAGGATGTTTTTTTGTTTTCTCTGTGTGTGTGCTGCAAGGGAATGAGAAGGAAGGTCCTACAGAGCAGAAGCAGCAGGCATTTCCCTTTCCTGGATGCTGAGGGCCTGATTTCTAGAGGTAAATCTATTACATCTTGCATCTGAAGTTGACAGGGTTTGTGCAGATCCATTTCCTTGTGAACCAGAATCAAAATACTGTTGCAGATAGTCCTAGGAAAGGTTTTGCCTGTTGTCTTTGGCCAAATAGAGTGCTGGTTAAGGCTTCTTATCCCTAGGAGATTTGCTAAGGTCTATAGCCAAAGGAGAAAAGGCTTACTTGTAAAAATATGTTGACTTCATTTAAGGTACGTGGGCTTGTGGACCTTCAGAAAGTGGAGAATGTGGTTTATAAAACATATTTCCCCTGCTGGATGGCTTTTAATAAGTTCCTTCAGCTTTAGAGTCTAGCCCCTCAGCTGAATTTCATTGCAACCCTAGATTTCTCTATAGATGGTGTAAGGAGAAGTCACATCAATTGCTCTGGCTCTTGGAAGGTGCTGAGCAAGTCAAGTTGATTGGAAACCATCCCCCCCCAGTCCCTGGCTAATGTTATCCTGCTTGCATGAAAAATGTAGCATATGAGAAAGGCTCCATTATGGAAACTGTTCTTAGAAAAAACATTACTTATTTTTAAGCCTTAACCCAACTATGTGGCATTTTGAAATTTCAGTAACAATCATTTTCTGGTGTTCTTGAAAATTAGGGGGCAATGATCACTGTCAGCTACACTGGCAGGAACCCAGCTTTCTTCAGAAAAGATATTCTGGAAGAGAACTGCAGTTTTTTCATATTGATTTTGTCCCTCTACAGTTAAAACTAAAAACAAACAAACAAAAAAAGCCCAAGAGGTATTTGAGGAACTCTAGAGTTTGAGAGTTTTGTATGAAGCTGAGGAATTCTCTTCTTCTGGTTCTAACACAGCCTTAATGCTTAAATATTTTGGTGGTACTATGTTTAGTTGTTGAACTGTCACACACTTTTTTGAGGCCTGAGTTCTCTGAACTCCCTAATTTAAAAAGCAAATCAAACCTTTGATTTCATTTTAGCAGCACTTCACAGAATCACAGAATATTAGGGGCTGGAAGGGACCTCGAGAGATCATCCAGTCCAACCCCCCCTCTTCCAGAGCAGGATCACCTAGAGCAGATCACACAGGACCTGCACCAGACAGGTCTTGAATATCTCCAGAGAGGGAGACTCCACAACCCCCCTGGGCAGCCTGTTCCAGTGTTCTGTCACCCTCACAGTGAAATAATTCTTTCTCATGTTTCTATGGAAATTCCTATGCCTCAACTTCCACCCAGTGCCCCTTGTGCTGTCATTGGGCATCACTGAGCAGAGCCTGGCTCCATCCTCTTGGCACTCAGCCTGCACATCTTTATAAACATGAATGAGGTCACCCCTCAGACTCCTGTTCTCCAAGCTGAAGAGCCCCAGCTCCCTCAATCTCTCCTTGTAAGGAAGATGTTCCACTCCCTTAATCACTTGAGAGCAGGGATATTGGAGCAACTTTGGAAGGCAGAATTTAATATTTTTAACACTGGAGGAACTTTATTAGGAAAAAAATTGGCTTTTTTAAATTGCTATTTGCAGGTCACAGTCAGATTTAGTGTTAGGGTTAAACATTTTGGAATCATAGAATTATTTTGGCTGGAAAAGACCTCTGAGATCATCAAGTCCAGCCATCAAACTAAGGTCCACCATGACCATTGAACCATTACATAAACTATTTCACAACAAGCTGGACATATTATCTCTTTGCTGAAAGCCCTCTTTGGTTTGTTTTGGTGAGAGTGGGAAGCAATACTTGACACCTTGCTCTGGTTTGAAGCCCAGACGCTGGTCAGCCAGTGCAAGCCACCAACAGGAGATGCATCTGCTTGGACTTGCTGCCAAATCCAGTTCCCACTTGACTATCAGGGGTCAATATGAAGATATTTTGCACAAGAACTAGGCACAAGTATAAGCTGGGAGTGGCTCAAGATCAGTCTTGAAAAGGACTTGAGGCTGTCAGCTGATGAAAAACTCCCCATGAGCCAGCAATGGTTGCTGGTAGCCCAGAAAGCAGCTGTGTGCTGGGCTGCATCCAAAGCAGGGAGAGCAACAGCACCGGGAGCAGACCAGCTCTGCCCCTCTGCTCTGTGGAGCCCCTACCTGCAGCACTGTGTCCAGTTCTGGTGCCCCCAGGAAGGACATGGAACTGATGGAACAGGTCAGTGAAGATGATCAGAGGGCTGGAGCACTTCCCCTGTGGGGACAAGCTGACAGAGTTGAGCTTGTTAAGCCGGGAGAAGAGAAAGCTCTGGAGAGACCTTAGTGCAGCCTTCCAGTACCTGAAGGGTCCTAAAAGAAAGATTGGAAGGGACTTTTTACAAGGGCTTGTAGTGACAGGGCTGGGGTGAATGGATTGAAGCTTGAGGAGGACAGATTTGGACTGGAGATTATTAGAAATTCTTGACAGTGCCCTCACTGTGAGAGACCGGCACAGGTTGCCCAGGGAGGTTGTGGATGCCCCCTCCCTGGAGGTATTCAAGTCCAGGCTGGATGAGTCCTTGAGCAACCTGGGCTGCTGGAAGGTTTCCCTGCCCATGGCAGGGTGGTTGGAACTAGATGATCTTCAAGGTGTTTTCCAACTCAAACCATTGCATGATTCTATCATAGAATCATAGAATTATAGAATCAGTCAGGGTTGGAAGGGACCACAAGGGTCATCCAGTTCCAACCCCTCTGCCATGGGTAGGGACACCTCACACTAGAGCAGGCTGGCCAGAGCCTCATCCAGCCTGGCCTTAAACACCTCCAGGGATGAGGCCTCAACCACCTTCCTGGACAACCCATTCCAGGCTCTCACCACTCTCATGCGGAAGAACTTCTTCCTCACATCCAGTCTGAATCTCCCCACTTCCAGCTTCATTCCATTCCCCCTAGTCCTGTCACTACCTGAGATCCTAAAAAGTCTCTCCCCAGCTTTCTTGTAGCTCCCTTCAGATACTGGAAGGCCACAATAAGGTCACCTCGGAGCCTTCTCTTCTCCAGACTGAACAGCCCCAACTCTCTCAGTCTGTCCTCATAGCAGAGGTGCTCCAGCCCTCTGATCATCCTGGTGGCCCTTCTCTGGACACCTTCCAGCATGTCCATATCCCTCTTGTAATAGAGGCTCCAGAACTGGACACAGTACTCCAGGTGGGGTCTCACCAGAGCTGAGCAGAGAGGGAGAATCACCTCCCTTGACCTGCTGGCCACACTTCTCTTGATGCAGCCCAGGCTCTGGTTGGCTTTCTGGGCTGCAAGTGCACATTGCCAGCTCATGTTGAGCTTCTCATCCCCCAGCACCCCCAAGTCTCTCTCCTCAGGGCTGCTTTCCAGCCAGTCCCTGCCCAGCCTGGATTTGTGCATGATTTTAAATATTCCATTTTAGCCTTTGAGCATATCTGGGGCATTTACAGAACATCTGCTTTTTCACAGGAGGGTGGAAATGCTTTAGAAAAGTTAAAGAGGCGAAACGCTAGATTGGGCGTCGCGTGTTTGTTACAGTAGTAACCAGCCACAGAGCATAGAAGGGTCCATCTATAAACACTTTAATATGATTTAATAAATGATGGTGGATTTTACAGCAAACCTAATCACAACAGTCAATGTTTCTGCATTCAACAGGCACACACATTGTTTGAACAATATCTTTCAATGTTATGTGCTTTCTGCAACAGCTTGTTACGGCTTCATCTGGTAGGCATTTACTATGCATTCACTTAAGTTATTTCTTCAGGAATAAAAAAAAAGAAAAGAAAAAGGAATGCTTTCCACTCAGATGTGAAGAAAGGTTAGCTGCATCTAATAACCACTTAACAAATGTGAGCAGGCACTTAGGAAAGAAGTCAAAATTTAAAGCTGCATTTACATGCAGGCTTAACTCACCGGGAGCAGGGCTTGTTCTTTGCCACCTCTCTCCAAGCCATGTTGAAAAGAGGACCCTCCATGAGGTGACTGTCCTTCAGCCCTTCAGGCTCTAGCCTGGAAAAGAGCAAACTGAGAGGGGAACTTCTCAATGCATGTAAATATCTGAGGGTTGGAGGTCATGGGGATGGGTCTGGGCTCTTTTCAGTGGTGCCCAGTGGTGGTACAAGGAGCAATGGGTACAAACTGGAACTAAGGAGGTTTCACTTGGACTAGATGATCTTTTGAGGTCCTTTCCTACCCTTAATATTCTGTGATTCTGTGATTAAGAAAAGCTCCTGTCCTGTGATGGTGCCTGAACACTGGACCAGGCTGCCTAGAGAGGTTGTGGAGTCTCCTTCTCCAGAGGCTTTCAAAACTCATCTGGATGTGTTCCTGTGCAACCAGCTCTAGGTGATCCTGCTTTAGCAGGGTTGGTTGGACTAGATGATCTTCAGAGGTCCCTCCAAACCCCTGGCATGGTGGGATTCTGTGATTCTGTCATTGCCTGTGGCCTGAGTGCAAGTGTGGCACTGTCAGGCATGCTGAGCTGGCTTCCTGCTGTGACTAGGTGAAGAATTAGCCTAGGCCATTGATACCAGGTGTGGCTGGGACTGCTAAGTACTGCATTATGATGAGGCTATCCTGTGTCAGGACACAGCCTATTTTGATAAGCAACAGCTTTTCCAAATCTTGTACAACAAAGTTGACCTTACCTCCCTTCCCTGTGGACATGGCCATAGTGGTGTTAGGCTGTCAGTCAGACTCAGTGATCTTAGGGGTCTTTTCCAAGTGAAATGTTCCTAGGATTCTGTGATTCCTTACCTCCCATGTTCACCGTGAAGAAGTCAGCTGCTCTTTAAGCAGCAGCAGCATCTTCTGGAAGCATTTCAAGAATGTGTTTTGTAGTGGGCACCACCTCCTGAGAGTCAGGCTGTCGATTGCATGGTGCTGGGCTGTCTTCAGCATCCATTTATTACAAAGGAATTAGAGGGCAGAGCTCAGGCTGCTATTGCCAACAGGTAAGAGGGCTTCATTGAATAGCACTTTAGAAATAAATAAATCTGGTGCTATGGAATAGTTCTACATGTGTAGTGCTTAGAGAAAGTTCTGTCTGGGAGCTTTGCTTCTTGGTTTTTCTCTCAAGGCAGAGGTTCACACTGGATATCAATTGTCACTGATGCCATAAGAAAAGGCAGGGGGGGGGGGAGGGAGGGAAGCTCCCTGAATATTTAGAGCTTAAATGCAGGTTATTTTTAATTAAGTCTTTCTATTGGGAATCTGAGACTTTAAGACATTATTCCAGGGGAGGATTAGGTTGGATATTAGGAAAAATTTCTTTGTGGAAAGAGTGGTCAGTCATTGGAACAGGCTGCCCAGGGGAGGGCAAAGCCACTGTCCCTGGAGGTGTTCAAGAAAGAAGTGGAGGTGTTCAAGAAAGAAGAAGTGGACATGGCACTTCAGGACATGGTTTAATGGCCAAGGTGGTCTTAGGTTGAATGTTGGACTCAATCTTAGAGGTCTTTTTCATCTGAAACCATTCTATGATTCTATGACATTTCATTGTGATGATTAAATAGGAGAGAACAGCCAATGATTCCCAGAATATTTCAGACAGCAATTTCTCCTGCTTGAAATCCCACTGTGCTTGGTGGGACTGCCCTAGTGTGAGATGCTGGAGCTATCACTGCCTGAGTGAGTCTTTTGCAGCATCTGGAACATCTGTATCCTCATCCAGCCATTGCTAATTGTAGTGTTGTCAAGGGTAAGGTGTGAGCTGACCACTAGATGAATGACAGATTCCCCTAAAAGGAAAAGAAAGGAAATAAAGCAGAGAGACTGATAGGTTGGGAAAAAAGCTAAACCAGCTTGAATGGAAATAACAGTAAAATGAAATAGATACAAACTGATACAAAACCCCTCTCAAACCCAACTCCCCACTGGCCATTGCATCACTGTCACCACTGATGTTATGAGCAGGTACTGGGGAAGTCCCAGACTGGACTCAGTGGCAAATGGGAACTGAATTCAGGAATGTATGAACTGGGATTGAAGATGGAAGAAAAGACAACATCCTCCTCAGATACTGGCCATTGAAAAACAGAGCTTAACCCTGGTGATCCCCCAGCTTTACAGTGAAAGTGGTGTGTATGGAATGGAATCCCTTGTTGGTTAGTTTAGACTCACTTCTGCCCCACCAGAGATGCTAAATGGGGAATAGGCTGTTTCCATGGCCAGGTGTTAACTGAGGAGGAAAGCTGTGGCCAGTAAGATGACACAGGAAGGAACATTGTTTTGTTGTTTGTTTCTTTGTTTTTTTTCCTTTTTCCCTCATCCTAAGTATTTCCACCTTTTGAACTCTATTAACTAGAGTTTGGTGACTTGGAGACACCAAGGCACCAAACAGTTAAGGCAAAGGTTTTTGAGGCCTGGGTAACTGATACTGCCCTTGGAAAGCTGCTGGAGACAAGGCTCTGTGTTTAAGTGCCTGAATATGGATGATGGTGCCTTGCTTCAGGCAGTTGGGTTTGCAAATGATGGTGTTGAGTATTTGCCAGGAAGAGAAGTTGGATCTCCTGACTCTGTGGTTTAATTCCTGGGCAGCATTTCTTCTCAGTACACTGTATGCTGTACTTGTCCATATGGAAGCACAAACACGATGCTTCCAGAGGGAAAGTGATTTGTAGTGATGAGTCAGGAAATGTGGCATTTGGGGTTCATGTTTTGAGGATTCTTTGCTGTTGGAGTAGGGGTTTTTTGTTTCTTAGTTCATCCATTTCTTGCTTAAAGCTCTTTGGAAGAGAGCCTTTGCCGAGTTAATGGATGACCTTGAGGTTTCTGAACTAAAGAGCATAACTGCCCAGCCTGGATTAAGGCCTCCTTCTGCAGAAGGGCATTTTCTGCTCTCCATAGGAACAGGTTAGCATCTTGTTACCCCAAAACAAAGTACCTATGTCAGCAGGCATGCTCTGCCTCTGAACTTGCAAGGAAAAGGCAGAAAAAACTATGGAAGGAAAGGGAAGGACTCCCCACGTCTTTACCTCCCTTTTCACCTCCTAGCTTGTAGCACAATTTAAGGAGATGAAGAAAGCAAATAAACTGGACTTCTGGAAAATGTCTTTTGTGCCTTGCCTAGGGTAGACCTCTCCATTATAGAATCAGAGAATCAGAGTTGGAAGGGACCACAAGGATCATCCAGTTCCAACCCCCTTGCCATGGGCAGGGACACCTCACACTAGAGCAGGCTGGCTAGAGCCTCATCCAGCCTGGCCTTAAACACCTCCAGGGATGGGGCTTAAATGGTTGCTGGTTGGTTTTGGTGTGAGGTTTTTTTCTTTTTTGCCTTTGCAGACAAATTGTTTTTCCCCCCTCACTTCATTCTGTGAAACAGCTGAATTGTTTTAACTGAAACTTTCCCAAATAATCCAGCCCAAGACAGGCTAGGAAAATACAAAACCAAGAACAGAGAGTTTGGCAATGCCTTTGGTAAATGAAAACTGAGTTACTTAATGGGAAGTGTCAGGCACCCTCAACCATAAGTAGAGTTAAAGAGCAGCCTATAATTATGCAAATGAAGAGGGGATATCCTTGCCAACTGGACCCATTTCCCAAACATTGCGTTCCCTTTTAAGCATCCAGAGGAGTTGCATGAGGTTTAACAAGGTGGTTACAAAATCAGGGTTTGAGTGTGATTGAGCTGCCACTTGCAGCTGTGAATAGCTGAATTCTCTGTTGAGAACTGAGAGGTCAAATTCAGCTCTCGTGAGTCCTGGAGAACTGGACCCTGAAGGGTTTTAAATGGTTTGGTGAGGAATATTTTCCTACTGGTAGTGGAAATTAGCTATCCTCTGACCATCATATTGCTTTGTGTAAACAAGGAAGGAGTTAAAACTGACAGGTTGTGAATGGCAGTTTTGGTGAATGAAGATTAAAAGGGGTAACCACTGCTACTGGGATTGGGATTTTGCACTCAGCAGTGAACTAACTGACTGGGAAACAATTTCTTTCATCTTTCCTACAAATATCATTTGACTCCTGTGGGGTTTCTGCTTTTCTAAAGGAGCAAAAATACCCCAAAGGTGGAAAATGAGTAGCTGCAAGATGTGTATGGAGCTGAGAGTAGTGGTCAGTATGTCTTATTTATGAGCTCAAGATTAAGGCATTAAGAAAAGTGGCCACTATGTTTTTACATTCCCCATATCCTCTCGTGTCATGGACTGGGGACTGTCAAAGTCCACCTAGACATTTTCTCCTGACTGGGTTTTGGTGATTCACAGATTGCGTTGGATTGGAAGATACCCTCAAAGGGCATCTTGTCTAACCCCACTGCACTCAGCAGGGACACCTCCAACTAGATCAGGCTGCTCAGGGCCACATCAAGTCTGATCTTGAATGTATTTAGGGACAGGGCCTCAATACTGGACAACCTGTTCCAGTATTTCACTGTTCTCACTGTGCAGAACTTCCTCCTGATGTCCAGCCTAAATCTCCCCTGCTCCAGTTTCAAACCACTGCTCCTCATCCTATCACTCCAAGGTGTTCTAAACAGTCTCTCCCCAGCCTTTCTGTAGGTCCCCTTCAGATGTTGAAATACAGCTCTAAGGTCTCCCTGGAGCCTTCTCCAAGCTGAACAGCCCCAATTCTTTCAGCCTGTCTTCATGGGACAGATGCTCCAGCCCTCTGATCATCTTGATGGCCCTCCTCTTGCACCCCTCCAGCAAGTCCATGCCTTTCTTGTATTGGGGACACTGTAGCTGGACACAGTGCTACAGGTGAGGTCTCAGAGCAGAGGGGCAGGGGATGCCCTCTCTCCATCTCTGGCCGTGATGCTTTGGATGCAGCCCAGGCTGCCTTCTGGGCTGCAAGCGCCCATTACCAGTTTAGGTCCAGCTTCTTACCCACTAGCATCCCCAAGTCCTTTTCTGCAGGGCTGCTCTCAAGCTCATCATTCCCCAGCCTGGACTGATATCAAGGGGTGCCTTGACCTAGGTGCAGGACCTTGGACTTTGCCTTGTTGAGCCTCTTGAAGTTCTCCTCAGCCCAGCCCCTGCAGCCTGTCCAGGTCCCTCTGGATGATCTCCTGTCCTTCAGTCTTATCAGCCACACCACTCAGCTTGGTATCATCTGAAAACTTCCTGAGGGTGCCTCAATCTTGCTGTCTCTATCACTGATGAAGACATTGAACAGCGTGGTCCCAGTACCCTTATTCTTTTCTGCTCTCTTCCTTTGGCACAGTTGGATACGCTAGTGTGGGAAAAGCAATGCTATCTACTTTGTTCTATGCTCTTGGGATCATCTTGCTTAGGTTTAACAAAGGAGCTCAGAATAGATGCTCTGCAAACCCTCTGGGCCGTGTGTCACATGGCAGTCTTCCACACACCATGACACAGATGGTTCCTGCCAGTTCTCTTGCTACAGAAGAAAGATGCCAACGTTAGCTAACCCATAAAGCTCCCTTACACCGGGCATCCACCCAGTTAGAGCAGTTTAAACCTCTGTGGTGCCTTAAATGCTGCTGTTGATGTTGTTGCCTTGGTGCTCCATTTCCTCCTTGTGTGAACTCGAAGCTTTTATTGGAGCACCGGTAGACAGCACAGCACTGGGTGATCAGCAGAGCAGAAGCAGAGATCACAGTGGCAGGTTTGCATCTGAAATACAGTCTCTGTTGGGGGAAACAGCCTGCTGTGGTGGAAAGGCTTCCATTAGATCTGCTCCTCTCTCTGTTTTTCCAGTATTTATCCTTGCTACAGAAATGGAGAGTATCTTTGGTGGTTTCAGTCGGGGATTCCACAGAATGATAGGGGCTGGAAAAGACCTCTGAAGATCATCTAGTCCAAAACCCCTACTAAAGCAGGACCATCCAGGTCAGGTTGCCCAGGACTGTTATGTCCAGGCAGGTTTGGAATGCCTCCAGAGGAGACTCCACAACCTCTCTGGGCAGCCTGTTCCAGTGCTCTGCCACCCTCAAAGGGAAGATTTTTTTCCTTATGTTTACACGGAAACTCCTGTGTTCCATTTTGTGTCCATTGCTCCTTCTCCTATTTCTGGATACCACTGAAAAGAGCCCAGCCCTATCCTTCTGACACTTGCCCTTTAGCTATTGATCAGCATTAATGAGATGCTCCCTCAGTGTCTTCTTCTCCAGGCCAAACAGCCCCAGCTCTCTCAGCCTTTCCTCATAAGACAGATGTTCCAGTACCCTCAGAATCTTAGTGGCTCTCTGCTGGAATCTTTCCAGTAGTTCCTTGTCTTTCTTGAACTGGGGAGCCTAGAACTGGACGCAGTACTCCAAGTGTGGCCTCACCAGGGCAGAGTAGAGGGGGGAAAGGAACCTCCCTCAACCTGCTGGCAACACTGTTCTTCATGTACCTCAGGGTACCGTTGGCCTTCTTGGCTATGAGGGCACATTGGTGGTCATCCTGTTGTCCACCAACACTCCCAAGTCCTTCTCCAAAAAGTTGTTCTCTAACAGATCAGCCCCCAACCTGTACTGATGCATGGGGTTGCTCCAGGGATTTTGTGGTCCAAGATAGGTCCAAGGTAGGTTTTGAGTGTTAGTAAGACTAGGGTATGGCCTGCTAGCTTCTATCTGAAAGAAAAGCCAGCCCAAGTGTTAGGAGTGAATCTCTCGTGGGTGAGTATCCCTGGCCAGGAGGCATTAACACAGCCTGCTGAGGCTGGGGAGCAGCCAGAGAGAGTCAATCACTTGGAGTTCTGGAGGGGCAAGATAGAAATTACTGAGCAATTACAAGAGATAGCAGATGACAAACAGGAATGCCTTTCTCTTAATTTTTCAGCAGATTATCTCATTTTGCACCAGCTCCTCAGCTGCTATAGATCAGACTGCTCCCTTGAAGCCTCTGCTGATTTGCACCTGCTGTGGATCTGGCAGTGGCATGCTTGATTTTAAAAAGAAAATAATTGTGGTTGTAGTGTAAAATCAGCTTAGTTTTGGATTAGAGAAGCTTTCAGCATTTCAGTTACTCTGGAGGTTGCATGTACCACATGTTTGTGAAGTTGCAGGCTGGCACACACAAACTTCTTTCCTTTCAGGTGGCTGGTTTGGAATATTTTCAGACTTCTCCCTAAGTGTTTTTCTGCATTATTTATTTTGAAAGCAGTGGTTTAAAAAAAAAAAAAAATCTTAGCAGACCCATTTGGTCCCATACCCTATCCTTGAGTTTAACTCATTCGGTCCCATCTTGTGGTTTCAGGCAGGGATATGAATATTGTGAGACCTCAGGTGCTGTTGTCTAATTAAGATATATTTTAAACTCTGCCAAAAGAGAACATTTCTTCCCCAGATCAGCCCTCAATAACTCAGTTTATTTGCTGGTGCTCGGAATGTGATGTAGGCTCCTGTTTTCTGTAGTCTCAAGAAAACACTTTGTCTTCTCTCTCCTCCCTCTTTGCCTCTCATTCTCCACCACTATTTATTTTTTTCCCCCTACATGCAGCTGAAAAGTCAGAGATGCTGCTGTTGATATCACATCATGTGTTCCTGGGGTACAGGCATATCCATAGATGGTTTATAGTGAGCACATCATGCTGAGGGTTACTTACAACGTCCCTGTAATGCAGCTGATTTACGCTGACCCCCCAGGGGAAAGGGTGAACTGGAATTGCGAGGAGCCTCTCACATTTAACCACATCTCCTTCAAGGCAAAGCAAAGTATCCCTCTCATCCCAGAGAAGGGAGAGAGCTGGTTCAACTCCCCCTGCTTTTTTAAGGAGGCAAAACCAATACACTGCATATTTACATAGAATCCCCTTAAGGACATCTGTCATGCTGGAGATTAAACTGAATGTCTCTCCCCAGTTTAACGTCCTGCCTCCGGGCAGTCTAAGCCCAATAGACTTCGTTACTCTGCTCCAGATCCTAGATTACTAACACAGGCAGTTTTTATTCTTGTCCTTATTTTTCCAGAAGCATAGAACCTTTGCTTGTAAATTACTGCCTTTGTGTGGGTTTTCTAGGCCACTTCCACTTATGTTTTGGAGCCTGGCCCTGCCTGTGCTGGATTTGTGGTTAGTGTTTTTTACATTAACTTGTAGCAGCCGCACTGTCCTCGCTTCTATCTCCATACGGTGCATTAGGCAAAGTTATTCAGCTAATTTCCTCCCCTTCATTGTGAGAGACGTCACAGAAACTGTAAGTCCATCCATCACCTTTTATCCAGAAGAAGTCTGTATTGCCTTTAGGACTTGAACTCCAACTGCCATTAAAAAAAAAAAACCAACCATACACAAACTGGCCAGAGAGCAGAGAGGGAAACCATTATTTGAGTGTCATTACGCTGACTTTTAAAAACAAGTTTACTTTCCTTACTCAGGGAATTACTCACTTCTGCCATCCTCCTCTGAGTGAGTCTAGATGTGTGCTGTCTGCATCAGGGAATCATTTTGTTCACCCTGCTTGCATGCTGGTTTGCTCACTCTGTGTGGCCTCAATCATAGCTCAGGAAGCTTAGCCACAGTGGAGGTTGGAAATACACATTTCATTTGTGGAAGAAGGGAAGATTGATTTGAAGGAGGAAGCTGCAGTGGTTTCTCCAGTAGAGGCACTACTTGGCCAATTGACCTTGGAGCCAGAGACACATCTCCATTAATGTAATCAAAGGAAAACAGGCAACAGATGCTTTGGACACCTTCTGCAAGATGACATTTCTGATTCTCAGTCTTCACCAGCTGGCTACAAGCGAGCTAGAATTGAGCAGTACTTCTGTCACCAATGTCAAACTTCCCTCTGGCGTCAACAGGAGTGGGTTTTTATCAGAAGCCTGTTGGCAGGTGATTCACAAGGGGAGCAAAGGATTAGCTCTGTTAAGTGACTGTTTATCAAGCCAACTTTACTCATTAGATGTAGAGTTCAGTCTTCTGCCAGCAGCTTTCATATTTGTGAGCTGAATGTCCCATCTTGTGGCAAATCCTGCATTCTACAGTGTTCAATTTGCCCATGTATCCTGAAGGCAATCCCACTGAGTAAGGCAAGTGTGAATCCCCCTTTCTCCCTCTGTTTATGCTTGATGGTTTTAGGATACTGTTTAATTGCAAATCTGATGCATTATTTTGTCATTTCCATGTGTATTGCCAAGTGGGCAAGTCTTAGATCAGGCTCCATGAGTCTCAGTTCATCCTTTCACTTCAGTCATTAATAATGACAGCCGAGCATGCTCCATAACCAATCTTCCAAGGTGTTTCCAAATGGTCCATATTGCAGCTCTGCCACACATACTGTCACTCTTTCCCCTCACTGTCTGGTTGTGCTATGAAACTTGGACCTCATCAGGCAAGTGCAGAATTTGCTAGGGGACTTGAAACACCTCGTTAGCTGTATAAGGGCTTTCAAGGCTCTTAACAGATTTCTCCATTAAAGTCATAAATTTCTCCATAAATTCCATTTTATATTTGAATCTGAGTTAGTACCACCAACTGTGGCATCATCAAGGAATAAATTAAGGCTGTTAGGATGCTCTTCCTGCCAGTCCTTCCTGCATGCAGCACCTCCAGAGCCCCTCTCTTGTATTCTGGCCACATTTCAAAGAGGGCTTTTGCATTCTCTGTCTCTCCAGCTTTTCCCACACATCCAAAGGGCCCTCTTTTTCCATCACTATCCTGTGCAGTGCTGCTGTGTGGCTCCTTGATACCTCTGTCTAAAGCATCCATATGTCGGCCTCAGAATGGTTCAACTGTGTTGGAGTTGCATTAAAATAAAAAAGCAGCAGCCAAGCTATGTGTGATGAGTCCTGACACTCAGTCACCACCCAAAACTAGATACATGAATGACCACACTCAGTGGGAGTCTGTCCAGCTCAGAGACAAGGGCAGAGGCTGCAGTGACAAAAATGTTTTCCACATGGCTTATGCCAGAGTTCTCTGGGCTATTGCCTCATGGAAGGTTGTAATCCTTGTACAAAGGATGAATGGATCAGAATCTCCCACTCTGTGTCTCTGTGTTGCTTATCTGGATGTTGGATCCTTTTCTGTAGGAGCTCTGCATTGGGTAGAAAGACAAACACCCCAACCTGCCAGACTTGGTAGAATTAGGTAATGGTTGGACTCAATGATCTTAAAGGTCTTTTCCAAGCAAAAGGATTCTATGATTTTACCTTTCACTTCCCAACTGCTCATAAATTGCATGGAAACTAAGATCAGTATTTGAAGCAAGAAAGAAGAAGAAATTAAGGAGAGTATCCCCCTCATAGCAATCAGCCCACAAAAGCTGTGGGCTGCTCAGGGGCAGGAATATCTTTTAAGCTGTCCCATTGCTCCTGTACTCAGCACTGGCGAGGCCACATTTCACATACTGGGATCAGTTTTGGAGCCCTCACTGCAAGAAAGACATTGAGATGCTGGAGTGTGTCCAGAGAAAACAATGAAGTGGATGAAGGGTCTGAAGAGCAGGCCTGGTGAGGAGCAGCTGAGGGAACTGGGAGGCTGAGGGAAGACCTTCTTGCTCTCTGAAAGGAGGTTGGAGTGAGGTGAGTGTTGCTCTCTTCTATGTAACAACTGATAGGGTAAGAGGAAAGATGGCCTTAAGCTGCACCACAGGAAGTTTAGATTGACTATTAGGAAATATGTCTGTACTACAAGAGTGGTCAGGCTGCCCAGGGAAGCTGTGGATTCACCATCCCTGGAGGTGTTTAAAAAAGGAGTGGACATGGCACTTCAGGACGTGGCTTAGTGGCCATAATGGTGTCAGGTTAATGGTTGGACTTGATGATCTTGGAGGTCTCTTCCAACCTTCCTGATTCTATAATTCTAAGATTCTATAATTCTAAGATTCCATTGAGAATTGCTGTACTCAGCCACTGCACCCTTTCTACTCTGTTTTTTTGGGCCCAAACAAACTTTTGTAGTATTCAGATCATCCTGTGGCAAGTGGTTCCACAGTTCAGCTAAGCCATGTTGCAGCACAGCTGGTTTCAGATGGTCCTACCCTCTCTGAAGGGTTGCTGGTGTTTTTAGGGACTGTGACTCCACCAGCATCCACACTACAGAGGTGTGACTAAGGGACACCATTCAACTCAGAGGGACCTAGCTTTGAGAACAGAGTTAAGGTCTGTAGTTTATAACTGTAAATGATGAAGATATTCAACTGTGAGTTTCCAAACTACAAAGCTGTAACAAGTCTTGATAACTAAAGAGAGATAATGTAAGGGTCCTGAATTGATACTGATGCAAACCTAGTGCCACATCAGAACTGAGTTGTGGAAATACCTTGTGGAGGTGACATTCACTGAACCCATTTCTATAAACCATTACATTTATTCTGTAACATGAAAAGACATGTGTGGTATTTCAAGGAGAGAAAGAAAATCCTTCAAGGGTTAGATCCTGCATCTAAACTCAGCCTGCAAGACCAGCTTACATAACCAAAGCTGTGACTGTGCCATTAAGGTGGCTCTTCAAGATTTAATCCAGTTCAAACTATAAATCTGTATTATTATACTCTTTGGAGATATCATATAGAGATTATGAACCCCAGAGCAGTTATAGCAGTTGCAAGCTTCACAGGTAGGTATTTCCTTGCTCTGGAGCCTTAAACTCTGTGGCTCTTGAAGTCTTAATTGTGTTTTAATTGCTCTCTTCCTTTTCAATTACATTAAGGCTTTTTCTTTTTCTTTTTATTTCTTTTTTTTTTTTTTAATTTGAGAGAAATTTAAGTATACCAAAGAATCACCATTTTCAAATGTCAATAGAATCATAGAAGCACAGCAAGTTATGGGTTGGAATGGACCTCTGAGATCATTGAGTCCAACTCCCCTGCTAGATCAGAGTCACCCAGATCAGGTTGCACAGGAACACATCCAGATGGTTCTTGAAAGTCTCCAGAGAAGGAGACTCCACAATCTCTCTGGGCAGCCTGTTCCAGTGCTCCTCATCCTCAGATTAAAGAAGTTTTCCCTCATTTTGAGGTGGAACTTCCTGTGTTCCAGTTTGTATCCATTGCTCCTTGTCCTATCACAGGACACCATTGAAAACAGCCTGGCTCCTTCTTCTGAACACCCACACTCCAGATATTTACAAACATTAATAAGATCTCCTCTCAGTCTTTTCTTTTCTGGACTAGACAGCCTCAGGTCTCTCAGCCTTAGTGAGGTTTTAGACACAATAGAGGGGTTTAAAACCTCATTAGCAATAACAAAAATGTGAGGAGCACATCCTCAATGCTAGGGGTCCAGATCACTGCTCAGTGCAAATCTGCAGAACTTCTGTGAGTTTGGGAACACTGCAGACTTACACCAGCTGGGAGTGCAGACTTGCCTTTCCCCCAGAACATATGCTAACCCTGGCAAAGGCTTTTTAAGCCCAGATTGTGAACTGCTTACAAGGATGAACAGCTACTCAGAAGCTAAGTGCTTATTGACTTCACTGCGCCTCTTAGGTAGAGGACTCTTTTCTGGTGAGAGTACAGGGTTGACATTGCAGCCCTTAATTTTTATCCTGTATATAGCTGCTGGTGGCTTTGCTTGGTGCTGTGAATGATCATTGTTTCACAATGGATGACCAGAGTGGATGATGAGATCTGAGACTAAAGGGATCAATAACTGCTCACACAAAAAAAGGGAGAAAGAAAAATTCCTTTTACCTTAGCTGCATTACCTCCCTCTAAGGAGATGTTCTTTCAACACCAAAGCAGCAAAAGCAGCTAGGCAGTTCTGTTTCACCAAGCCATCAAAAGTTATAAAAGTCAGTTACATAAATGTTTGAATCTGGTGACATTTTGATTCCAGCACTGTGTGGGCAGCCTGGTTTACAGCAGAGCTTTTCTAAACAGGCAATCCGGTTTTCCAGGTAATTAAAAGTGTTTGCACAGGCTAGTAGATTTATCTTTTGAAACCATTTCAGCACTAGTGCTCTCCAGAGTGGTATCAGTTGACACAGTGCATAATCTAGAAGAGACTAATTGCTGCATGATTTCTAATTTTTCTGCAGTCATGTAAATGAGCTGAAGGCTGCGCAGGTGGAGCCTATTAGAGTGAATGATTTTGCTCTCATGTTGTTATCTTCATTTGCTGTTGTCTTATCAGCTCAAAGGAGGAAATCTGCCGTCCTGAAAAGCAGGCAAGGGAACAATGTCTGACTGAAAAGTCTTGTTTCATTATTTTTTAATTCATCCAGTACTACCTGCCTAATGCAGTTTTCTGATTACCATGCCAGGCAGCCAGTAATGCAGTTTTATTCAAATAAGGGAAGCAGTGCTTTAATTTAAGCTAAGAAATCATCCACATTTCTTACCAGGCAACAAGGATTGTGATTCAATAATACATGAATTTAATAATGCATAATGGTAGACTTTGCAGGTACTAAATAGCAATATCAGAATGAATTAGTATGCTGTGTTATTCTGTGGGAAGCCATCTCCTTCTCATATGTGCTCCTTCTCTGTCTCTGCTTTGCTTTGAGCTATTTCACTCTCAGACAAGTTGTGTGTTAGTTCCAGAAACACACCACTACAGATCTCCTAAAGCCCCTCTTGGCTGTGCATTATAATGGACCATGTGAAGCTGACCAATGGTATGTAGAATCACAGAATGCTAGAAGTTGGAAGGGACCTCTGGAGGGCATTGAGTTCAACTCACCTAGAGCAGGTCACACTGGAACTCATCCAGATGGGCCTTGGAAGTCTCTAGAGAAGGAGGCTTCACAACATCTCTGGGCAGCCTGCTCCAGGGCTCTGTCACCCTCAGAGTAATGAAGTTTTTCCTCATATTGAAGTGGAACTTCCTGTGTTTCAATTTGTATCCATTGCCTCTTGTCCTACCACAGGACACCACTGAAAAGAGTCTGGCTCCTTCTTGACACCCACCCTTCAGATATTTGTAAACATTAATGAGATCTCTTCTCAGTCTTATCTATTCTGGACTAAACAGCTGCAGGTCTCTCAGCATTTCTTCATCAGACAGATGCTCCACTCCCTTAATCATCCTGGTAGCCCTCTATTGGACGCTCTCCAGTAGATCCCTGTCCCTCTTGAACTTGGGAACTGAGATCTGGACACAATGCTTCAGGGGTGACCTCACCAGGGCAGAGTAGAGGAGGAGGAGACCCTTCCTTGACCTGACAGCCACACTTTTCTTAATGCACCCCAGGATACTGGTCAATCCCTAACCTGTACTAGTGCATGGTGTTATTCCTTCCCAGGTGCAGGACTCAACACTTACTCTTGTTGAACCTCAGTAGGTTTCCCTTTGCCTCTTTTCTTTCAGTCTGTCCAGATCTCACTGAATGGCTGCCCAGCCTAGAAACCTACATCTGCAGCAAGAAAGAATCATAGAATCATTACAGCTGGAAAAGACCTCTAAGATCATAGAATCCAAATGTCATCCCAACACTACAAGGATAATGGTTGGTCTTTTGGTGTTTTTGGTCCTTTTCAACTAAAATGATTCTGTGATTGTATGATTCTAAGTAATGTTGTTTCCCATCAAGGAAGTTCTCAGGTGCCCTGGGCAGTAAGGCTCTTCCATGGCTCATCTTGGAGTATCATCCCAAGATATAAGTGCTCTGCTAGTTTCAAGTCTGGTGTTCATCTCAAGCCTAAATAAAATCACAGCTTTGTACCATCATTGGACTTGATGATCTTAAAGGTCTTTTCCAACTGAAACAACTCTATGACTCTCTGTGAATGCGAGAAGGTATTCATTTCCCCTGGCCTTTTACCCCAGCATGCTGCAGATAGCTGTCACACTTTTTTTGGTGTGGTGGTGTTCTTTTTCTGTGCTCAAGCTAACTTAAATTGATCTGCCTTGAGTGTTCATAATACTACATGCAGGTCACATGAGCCTTTTTGAGTCTCTAGATAATGGTGAGATGAAGAAGAGAGGAGAATCTGGGGTTTACACCATTTGAATAAAGTGGCAGCCTTAGGAGGGCAGCCCTCTCCATTATTTAGCTTCTGAAGCTGCAGGGCTTTCCCCTCTCATGGATAGTGTCAGCTGCTGAAGGAAAGTGTGAGCCCTTGTCCTTCACCTCTTTTCATCATGTATGATCTCTAACATCCTTGCCGCTTGCTCTTTTATGCTCCTTAATAAAGGAGGCACCAGATCCTGGTCAAAATACAGAATGGAGGTACATCTGCTCGCTCTGGTTCTCTTGTTTTGTGATTCTTGGCTTCACGTGACTTCCTCAGGAGACATGTTCCTCAGTCCCTCACATCTCAGAATGCCTCTGTCTCACCCTGGTTGCCTCTTTGAGAGGTCTGGGACTGCATTATGTTGCCTTTCTTTGGCATTCCTCAGTTCAGTGTGTCCTGCATTCCAGCAAGCTTACTGTCTTCCTTGGTAGCTGTGCTTGTTTCATTTGAAAAGGATGTTGTCACCACAGTCAGAGAGAAGCACCCAGATGTAAATCAAGAGGACCTGCTGCTCGAGAAAAGAGAATTTTCTATGAAAGCATGTAGGCAACTACAGAGCAAGGAGGAAAAACAAAAAGGAAAGCATGGGCCTGATTCTGCTGTCACCAAAAGGATTTGTAGATCTCAGTTAGTTTCCACTCTGCAGCCTTCCAAAATGTCCTCTTGGTGGAATCCCATTGATCCGAATAGACTCAGTCCTGATTCACACTGTCCTGATACGTTTATCATAAAAATTCTTGCCAGTGCCGTTAATACCCTGCAGATTATTCAAACTGAAAGGATTTTTCAGAACAAGCTCGACTTTCATCATTTATGCTCTTTGTACCCTCCTTGCATTTCACTCATCACAAGCAATAAAAACTTACCGATCGGTTTCACTTTTATTTACAATCCAATTAATTCCCTGGCACGATGACATCCTATTTAGGTTCATGACACTGGAGTGAATTGGTCTGAATTTTTCTTTCTTTTTTTTTTTTTTGGTAAGCAACCAATTTCCATTTAAAAAAAATATTTATCAAATTTATTTTATTATTTTATTTTATTTATTTTAATTTTTATTCTCTTTCTTTATTTTATTTTCCTTATTTTATTTCATTTCATTTTATTTCATTCATTTTTAATTTAATTTAATTTTATTTTATTATTTTATTTTCCTTATTTCATTCATTTTTATTTTCATTTTTATGCTATTTATTTGATTCAATTTATTTTATTTCATTATTTCATTTTTATTCTATTTTATTTTATTATATTATATTTTATTATTTTATTTTCCTTATTTCACTCATTTTTATTTTTATTTTTATTTTTATTTTTATTTTTATTTTTATTTTTATTTTTATTTTTTCTTATTTTTATTTTTATTTTATTCAATGTCTTTTTTTATTTCATTATTTCATTTTTTTTCCATTTTATTTTATTGTATTCTATTTCATAATTTTACTTTCCTTATTTTATTTCCTTTAATGTTATTTTAATTTTTATTTTGTTTTATGTGGTTTATTTTATTATTTTATTTTATTATTTATTTTATTTTATTATTTATTTAATTTTCTTTCTTACTTATTTTATTATTTATTTTAATTTTTATTTATTTTATATATTATTTATTTTATTATTTTAAGTCTTTTTTAATTTTGTATCTTATTTATTTAATTATTTATGTCATTATTTATTTTAATTTTTATTTTATTTATTTGATTTTATTGTTTTTTTTTTTAATTTGAGCATTTTTTTTTTTTTTAGTGGCAATTTAGGAAAGAAAACATTTGTAGTCCTTAATAAAGTTCCTTCCTAATTCTAAAGTGCCCCTGGGTGAGCTCTGATTAACTGTGCTACATTCAAATGTGGAATGATCTAATTACTGTTTCCATACCAAGCAAGAACTTCCAGAAGACAGTATTATGTTGCTTTTGATTCCTTTGTGTTTGGGGAGTGCTTATACAGAGTGTCTGTGTGTAGATGCTACATGCATATGTGTGCACACATACAACAAATATGTGGGGATCTTTAAGAGCAAGAAAAGATGAAAATCTTTTCCTTTTGCATTCAGGATATTTTACTTATATTAGTTTTCTTTCCAACAACAAACTGTGCTCATTCTCTGCAGACAGAAGCTCGCTTGAAGTTGTAAAATAGATTTTCTCTTGTATTGTCCTGCTCAATAAAACCTCTTGTTCCATTGTGGAATCTGTGGGAGCCTTCTCCAGGGACGAAACCAGAATGTGGAATTCATTATATATCACCCAGTGCCCCATGCGGAGTGCTCATCTGGATTCCTCCAACACAAAAACGTGCTTTATGCCATTGCAGGGGTTTTTGAGAATGTTGAAGTAAATCCAGCTCAGAGCTGGTATATCAATGGCAAATCCTCTTAGCTCTGGTTACAGGAGATCAGGATGTTATTTCAGCAGTCATATTTGGGAGCTGTTCCATTAACACCTACAACAGTAGATGCGGATATATATTTGGCTGGTGTTTAGGAGGATCTGTTTGATGACTTATCCTGAAGACAGGGATTTAAATTGTGTTCTTACTTGCACCTATGCATCTCCATGGAGTTTGCTAGTTTAATATTTCTAGCATACTGTCATCTCTCTGCCAAGGTAGGGACACTTAGCTCAGTGGATACACTCTCTGTCTTAAATCATCAACGTTATATGCTGTTAACACCCTCATATCCCTAAAATGTTCTTATTCAGAAGTGCAGTCTTTCAATATGGACTTATTTCAGGGACTAGTCCTGCTTACTAGTACCAGATCATGAGGTGCAATGTTGCCCTTCTCCTGCCCCTTGTAGCTCACAGCTTGTAGCTCTGTCCCTCAGCTAGTGACCTGCGTATGGAAGCAGACATAGGGTCAGGCATGGAGGTTTTTTCCCTAGACCACCATTCACAGGGGAAGATGTGAGGAGGGTGTCAAAACTACCATTCCTTCCTGTAGCAAGAAATAATGTTTTGTGGAGTGTTTGTAGAGTGTCTTGCAAGCTAAGAGTTGCTCGCTTGCTGTTGGATTTGGGGAGGTGGCATAGCTGGGAATGTGCTTAAAAAACGCTAACAACCTGAAAGGTACAAATGGCATAAACAGAGGCACAGCTTAGCCAGACACAGTTGTGCTGAGTAGCAAACACAGAACAAAGGTTGGAGTTCTGGAGGGCTGGAACACCTCTCCTATGAATACAAGCTGAAAGAATTGGGGCTGTTCAGCCTGGAGAAGAAAAGGCTCCAAGGAGACCTTAGAGCAGCCTTTCAGTACCTGAAGAGGACCTATAGGAAGGCTGGGGAAAGACTGTTTAGAGGGGCTTGTAGTGATGGAGGAGGGGCAGTGGTTTGAAACTGAAGCAGTGTATATTTAGGTTGGACTTGAGGAGGAAGTTCTTCACAGTGAGAGTGAGGGCTAATCTCGTGATTTGTAGCTAACCATTGTACAATTCTGAGATGCAAGAGGCTGGCAACCTTGGTTTCTCGTGTGTGTGTTGGGGCACAGGTTCTCCTTTCTGCAACTTGGATTTTTTTCTCATCTTTCAGATTAGATGTGGTAATTTCTTTCTGGATTCAGTCTATACCTTTTTTTTCCCTCAAGTTTAACCTTAATTTGTGTCATTTACTTGACAGTTCAGGATGTTTTGTAGAGGTGGGCCTTACTGCACTCTCCTCAGGGGAAAGACAACACACCCTGAGAGCCCTTAGAGCGCCCAGGTAGAGGACCTCCTCTGTTCAGTGAGGGAGCTCCAAGAGGAGGTAAGCAGGTTGAAGACCATCAGGGAACACAAGAAAGAATCTTGACGTCACACCATGCCCTGTGTGAGAGAAACCCAAGAGGCAGACAGAGCTCATCTTACAGAGAGTTCCCTGTCCTTCTCATCCCCTGGTGACTCAGCAGATGGTTGGCAATGACAGCCAGTTCCTGCCTGGCACAACAGGCACCACAGGCTCATCCCCCTGATAACTACCTCACCTTCCCAGCTGCTTTTGCCAAACAGGTGCAGTGCTCTGCAGAGGACAGCAGGGATGATGGTTCACCCAGACTGGAGGAGTTGATGAGGTTTAGTCTGTCCAGACCCCGCATCAAGTGAAAGGTCATTGTCATGGGTGACTCACTCCTGAAGGGAGCCTAAGGCCCTCTATGGAGGCTGGACCATATGGACCCCATGTCTTGGGGGTCCACTGCCTCCCAGGGGCCTGGGTCAGGTGTGTGAGCAGAAAGCTTCCTTCCCTAGTGCAACCCTCAGACTACCATCCACTGCTGATCCTTCAGGTAGGCAGTGAGGAAGGAATGGCAAGAAGCCCAAGGGCAACAAAGCCCTTCAGGGCTTGAGGACAACCAGATAAGGCCCAGTGCATGGGTGCATCAAGGTCCTGCTTGACAAACCTGATCTCCTTCTGTGACAAATAACCTGCTTGGTGTGTGCAGGAAGGGCTGTTAAGGTCATGTATCTGAACTTTAGTAAAGCCTTTGACTCCATTTCCCACAGCATCCTTCTGGAGAAATTGCCTGCTTCAGGCCTGGAAGGGTGGATGCTTTGCTGGTGAAAACAGGACAGACAGCCAGGCCCAGCGAGTGGTAGGGAATAGAGTAAAACCCAGTTGGCAGCCGGTCACAAGTGCTGCTCCCCAGGGTCAGGGCTGGGGCCAGTCTTGTTTAATATCTTTGTCAGGGATCTGGATGAGGGGATTGAGTGCACCCTCAGCCAGTTTGCAGATTATACTAAATTGGGTGGGAGTTTCGATCTGCTTGAGGGCAGGAAGGCTCTGCAAAGTGTCTGGGCAGGCTGGATCGATGGCCTGAGGTCGGTCGTATGAGCTTTAACAAAGCCAAGTGCCGAGGCCTGCAGTTGGGTCACAGCAACCCCAGGCAGTGCTCCAGGCTTTGGGAAGAGTGGGTGGAAAGTTGCCTAGCAAAGAAAAGGACATGGGGTTACTGGTTGATAGCCACTGAACGTGATCCAGCAGTGTGCTCAGGTGGTGAAGGTGGCCTGAACCAGGAATAGTGTGATCAGCAGGAGTAGGGAGGTGATTGTCCCCCTGTACTTGGCACTGGAGATACCATGGTGAGGCCATACCTCAATTACTGTGTTCAGTTTTGGGCTCTTCACTACAAGAATGACAATGAGTTGCTGGAGCATGTCCAGAGAAGGGCAAGGAAGCTGGTGAAGGGTCTGGAGAACAGGGCTGGTGAGGAGCAGCTGAGAGAATTAGAATTGTTCAGTCTGGAGAAAAAGAGACTGAGGGGATATCTCATTGTTCTCTACAACTCATAGAATCAGTCAGGGTTGGAAGGGACCACAAGGATCATCTAGTTCCAACCCCCCTGCCATGGGCAGGGACACCTCACAAACTCCTTGAAAGGAGGTTGGAGCCCGGTAGGGATTGGTCTCTTTTCCCTAGCTTCAAGTGATAGAATGAGAGGAAATGGCCTGAAGTTGCCCCAGGGGAGGTTTAAGTTGGGTACTAGGAAAAATTTAAGTTGGGTACTAGGAAAAAATTATTTACTGCAAGAGTGTTAAGGCATTGGAACAGGCTCCCCAGGGAGGTGGTGGAGTCATTGTCCCTGGAGATGTTGAAGAAACCTGTGGACCTGGTGCTTTGGGACATGGTTTAATGACCATGGTGCTCTTAGGCTGACAGTTGGACTCAGTGATCTTAGAGGTCTTTTCCAACAGAAAGAATTCTATGACTCTATGCCTTCATGGAAGAGCTTGAGGCTCTCTTTTTCTCCCAGTGTGGGGAAACAAGATAGATTTTGTAAAAAGAAGGTCAGTTAATCTGCAAGGGAAAAAGAAATAGAGGAGGGGGCAGAAAAATGGAAGGCATAAAGTAGAGGTGAAGGGGAGATGCAGTTAAAGAGCTTTGAGGAGCAGAAGGCTAGTCACAGTTTTTCTAAGGAGGATGTTTCTGTGTGTCCAGAAGTCTCTGTCTTGGCAGTGTCTACAGCTGCTCTGCAAGGTTCCTTCTCTGGATTTAGCCTTCTGGGGGAGGGGGTTCCCATCTGGAGCTTGTTAGGTTTGGAGTGCAGTAGCTGTCTCTGGCACTTTTCTGAATCCATGGGGAAGAGTAGGCAAGTGGCTTGTCTGGGTCTTGGTATTTCCTTTACTCCCAATGCACTCCTTTCCCCTGTTGTATCTTGTGCAGCTCCTGGTAATTCTCTCCCTTGCTTCCTTTACTATCTTGGCAGCGTGTGACAGGCTGAGATGACAGGATCAGGAGCTACTGCTGGCTTGACTGTTCCATGGGCACACCAGGAAAGTTCTGGAACAACTTGAATTAAGGACAAAACACTCCAGAAGAAGGATGAAACAGTGAATTATAAAAACCACAGTTAACAATCTTTTTAAAGGACAAAATTGTACAGGGTTTGAGTGACAAGATTCCTTCTTAGTGCACAAGTCCCCATTTTATAATTTGATCTCCAGATGGCTGTGATTATTCTCAATCTGGGAAAAGTATATTAATGAAGGGGTTTGGGGTTTTTAATTGCATGTGATATGAATTCCCTTCATAATTGAAGCTATCAGTTTTTCTTCCTTTCGTTCAAAGATACATTCACTAGGGAATTGCAGACCCTTCCTACCAGACAGGATTGATGTCCTCTTCTCAGCTTGTCAGATGCATCATTTTGAAGTGCAGGGTAACTTGTTTTCTTTAAATAACCAGATTGATAAGAGAAAGACTTGTTGAAGTTGGTTAGAGCAGCAGCTCTATACTGAGAGAATTAGCCTATGAGAAGAGGACTGTCTTTGTACTGTGTAGAAATGGTTGCAGCAAGGGGAAAACTGTGTACCAGTGTACACTGAGGCATGTACTGGATGAGCAGACTCTGCTGTAACCTGGTACCAAGAGAGAGGAAGCTATGGGAAGGAGACTGACTTGTTTCAGTAGGAAAGGAGATAAAAAAGAGCAAGAGTAATTATTCTAAACCTAGAATTTCTTTACTTTCAGAGTAAAGCAGTCCATTTCTTCTTTTTTTATTTTTTTTTTCCTTCTGACTATAACTTGCTTGATTTTGGTGTCTTCTGGCTCTGTCCTCTTTTTGGAAGGTGAGGAAATGAGAGGATAAGAGAAGAGCATTTATGCTTTCTTGCACAGCTCTCACTTGTCCCTCCTCCCAGTATCTGCTCTAACAAGCCATGCAGGTGATCCTTCTTTTCTAGCTGGCAGGTCATAAAGCTTCTTTGAGGCAAGTTAGGCCCAGTGCCCAATTCTCATTGCTGCAAATCTTTATTTTTTATCAAATTTGTCACAGCTTGCATGCACCATGTTCTTTAGGCATCCGTGTGGGATGTTGGCCCAAATAAAACCTTTCTTAGTGAGGAAGGTATATCACAACACATCATGTATCTAGGAGAAATGAGGGGAGACTCTTTGTTATATTTTGTCATTTCAGGTGGAGGGAAGAGAAAATCATGTTCATCATGTTCATCACAAATTCTTTCCATAAGGGATAATGATGGAATATGTAGACATCCCATGTACAAACTTCTCCTTGGTTATGGTTTTCTCTTGAAACACCTACTTTCTGATTAGGCTGAATGCCTGAGCATCCTTGAGCACTGCTGCTGGGTTGATGATCTTAGAGGTCTTTTCCAGTCTTCATGATTCTGTGATTTACAGAACCACAGATTTAAGCAGGTTGGAAAAGACCTTTGAGATCAAGTCCAATCTTACAGTTTGCCGGGGCAGTATTGCCCCCAGGGCAGCTTTGGGAACAGTGGTTACAATGGTAAGAAGGAGATCTTTGGTTGATTGGCTTTTACCATGGCAGAACTCTTTTGCAAAGGCTGGATCTCTCTGAATCCAGAGGGCTGCCTTTCTTATTCTGGCCATCCTATTTATCCCACAAGCTTTAATTTCAGCACAGCCTCTGCAGAATGCTGCAGCTGTTGTAAATCCAAGCTTGGATGAGGAGAAGCTGCAAGCTGTAAAGTGGTTGGACTCCTGCTGAGTTGCTTTGTGCTGGGAAAGGTGCACATATAAAAATCTGAGCTTTGTTCAATATCCTGCTAATTTGACCTGATTAGCACTTGACATAATAAGGCTGAACTTTGGTGAGCCACTCTCAGGTGGTGTTTGTTGCTGCAGTGCTTAAGTGACTCAGCAGGAAAAGGTGGTTTCTGCTGATCCTGTAGATCAGCAAGTCATCAGGAGCAGAGTTACTGTCTTGAGCCAGGAGCTGAAAGATTGAATTCCACAATTTGGAAACACATGGCTGCTCTTGCAGTGGCAATGAATCTGCCCGGAAATGTAACAGCTCGTAAGACATGTAACCAAAATTGTATTGTTCAAGAGTGGAACAAATTAATTAGATTAAATGGAGTCTTTGTCTGTCATGACTCCAGTGAGAAAATTCACAGGAGACAGGCTGCCTTTTTCTAACAGCTTTCCTTCTCCTGCCCATGTGGACTGGAGCTTTTTGTGCCTTTTTTTTTTTCTTTCTGCCTCTTCCTTTGGGTCTCTGTCCCCAGATTTAAGAACTAAGGGGCATCCTGCTCCTTCCATGGATGAAGGACTATCAGCCAGTGGTGTGGAGGAGAGGAAGATGAGGAAATTGCTTTCCAACCTCAGTGACTACTCCTAGAGTCACAGTTTCTCCTCACTATCAAATCTAATCCTTGTGCTGAACTCTTTTCAAGCCATGCTTGATGTCCTACTCCCTACCCTGCTCCTGACAAGCCTTTCCTCAGGTTGTTTCTCTTCTTGATGCAGGGTGTTGGAGGCCACAGGGAAGGCTTATATGTCCTCTTTCCTCCTGGGCACACAAAATACATCCTGCTGGGTACAGAGCCCCTTTGTCTTGTGACATTGAAATGAGAAGGACACTGTGAACAACCTGCCAATACTCTCTTCATGAAGCAGAGGAGAAAGCCTCTTAGCTGCTTGCAGGAGCAGAGCTGTAGTTCATTGCTTTACTGACTGTGGTTCTGATGAGTTCCTTATGTTAAATTGCCAGGTTGTTGGAGGAGTTCTGGTGGTGCCAATTTTTTAATTTTTTTTTACTATTATTTTTAATTTTCTGATGCTTTCTGAGGACAGGAATGCACCAGGGGAAGATGAAGGCCTGTGAGGAAGTAGTGCCATTGAGATTAAAGGGACCAAATTTTACCAGCAATCACAGCAAATGTCTGACTTGCTTAAGTGAAGCCAATTACTGTATTATTGCCTCCTTTTGCACTATGCACAGTAGGGATGTCACTGGATAATGGTTTGCATGTAGAGTTAATCACTTTGATGCATTTCTGACTGATCCCAGCAAATTATGTTTTGGTTCCACTATATTAAACACAAGAGCAGGGGATTATCATTAATAAATCTAAGGCACAGCATGCATAAATCTTGAATAAATCAAATATCAATTACATAGGCAGTATCTGCTGACATCTGCTTTCATCAAATAATATATTTGAAATAGATTTTATTCCACTTTGTTGGAGTCAAAGGAATGTTAGACTGGTGTGCAAAGACCCTTACTCCAAAGAGTTGGGTTATGCAGGTGTGCTGTTGCTTGCCAAGCAGCATAAAACAGCCTCTTTTTTCTTTTTTTTTTTTCCTTTTTAATTGCCTTTCATTTTTATTCATAAATTGGTTTCATAGAGCAGTTCACGTGGTGAAGAAAGAGAGGGCTCGAATCTTTGGGGAGAAGCTCTCCTGCGTATGCGTTGCTGAATTCTGTATTCAAAAGTATTTTATGAATCACAGAATGGTAGGGGTTGGAAGGGACCTATGGAGATCATCTAGGCCAACTCTCCTGCTAGAACAGGGTCACCCAGATCAGGTTGCACAGGAACACATCCAGGTGGGCTTTGAAAGGCTCCAGAGAAGGAGACTCCACAATCTCTCTGGGCAGCCTGTTCCAGTGCTCTGCCACCCTCTGAGGAAAGTAGTTTCTCTTAAGTGAAACCTTCTGTGTTATAGTTTGCACCTTTTCCTCTCTTCTCAGTGGAGAGCCCACCCCATCCTCATGACCCTTTAGATATTGATAAGAACTGATCAGATCCCCTCTCAGTCTTCTCTTCTCCAGACTAAACAGCCCTAGGTCTCTCAGTCTGTCCTTGTCAGAGAGATGCTCCAGTCCCCTCAGCATCTTCGTGGCCCTCCACTGGACTCTTTCCAGTAGTTCTCTGTTTGCTTCTGACAAGAGTGTCATCTTATCCACAACCTTTCCATGTGAGGGCTGGGTGGGGTGAATTCAAGCCTGGGATTTCCTGGGGATTGTGACAGGTGGGGAAAAAAAAAAAAAAAGTTTGTTAATGCCTGATTTCAAGGGAAATGCAGAAAGGGAGGATTAGATGTGGGCAGAGCCCGGCAGCCTGTGGGTGTTTGAAGGCCTCTGGGCAGGGTGAGTATTTATCTCCAAACACATCATCGCCCTTCCAAGGGCAGGTGGGGTGTTCCTCTGGCTTGTGGGAACATGCAAAGCAGGAGTTTAACACCATGGTGAGGCCTCTACCTACCAAGGCAAAGGCCTCGCATGGCTGCAGAAGTGACACCCTCTATTGTGTGCTCTCCCCTGGGTTTGAACACGCGAGGACCATGCCTGCACTCATTCCTGGTCATGCACAGCCCCAGGGCAAGGGAGGGCTCCTCCCTGCACCCTGCAGGGGCTGAACCACTCCTCCAGCAAGGCAAATGACAGAAATAAGGGATACGGTGCTGGCATACCAGTAGAGCGTCTACAGATATGTTGACTTCTCCTTTACTCCTTTTGTGTTTATCAATGATCCCTTTACCTCATTTCACACACAGAATCATAGAATATTGGGGGTTCGAAGGGACTTATGGGGATCATCAAGACCAAACCCCCTGCCAGAACAGGATCACCTGGAGTAGGTCACACAGGAACGCATCCACGTGGGTTTTGAATGCCTCCAGAGAAGGAGACTCCACAACCTCTCTGGGCAGCCTGTCACCCTCACAGTGAAAAAGTTTTTCCTTATGTTCACTTTCTCCTATGTTTCAGCCTGCAGCAGTTGCTCCTATCCTTGGACACCACTGAGAAAAGCCTGGCTCCATCCTCCCAACACTTGCATTTCACGTCTTTATAAAGATTGATTTCCAGATTAATGGAAACTGTGGCAACTCTGAGCAGCCCTCAAAATGAAGGCATGCTCTCCTAGTGAAGGAAAAAGCCAAGAACAAACTTTAAAGGTGGGCCCTCAACACTTCCATCTCCAGCTCTGCTCAGCCTTATCTTCAGAGAGATGCTTCAGAGTTTGGAAATGCTGCTTAGTGAGGCACATTTCATTTGATGCATAAGAAACAATGCATCTGAAGACCTTGGGAACACACCAGATGATTCCTTATCCTTATCTGGAGACTTTCGAGACCCATCTGGATGTGTTCTCGTGTGACCTAAGATAGATTCTAGGATCCTGCTCTGGCAGGGGGCATTGGACTTGATAATCTTTAGAGGTCCCTCCCAACCCCTAGCATCCTGGGATCTGTGATCCTCTAGGGTTTTGTGTAATATCTTTCAGCTTGCACACAGATGTTTTCAAATAGGTGCATAGACCATAACAAGTGTGAGTAGATGTAGGTGAGTTTAGTTTTCTACTTTGGGTGCACCATTTGTAAAGTGTGCTTGCTTGTGAACAAACTTCTTTCTTTTCTGTCTGGGCATCTGTTGCATTTGTTAATTCTGATGAAACATGCAGATATGAAAATTCTATTATGTGAACACCAAGCCAAAAGGAAAGTAATAGCTTTTTCTCATAGTTTTTGGAAAGAACTGGCAGCCTCTAAATTAGTAATTTCATCAACTATAAAAGTTCTTCACCTTCTGTGTTCACAAAGTTTGCATCTTATGGATTAATCTGTTTTATTGCAGCTTACTTTCTCCTGTGCCTGCTCCTGAAAGGCACTGGGAGCCACTGGTCTGATTTGTGTGAGGGATTTATAGGACTACTGTCTCTAGGGAAACAGTTTGAAAATATCTGACACTTGATATAATCTACTGCATTCCAAATGCAAAGAAAAACCCCAAAACAACAACAACAAAAGCTGTGTTTTTTCTGAGCCCCAAGGATGTCTTCTAGTAGAAATGATCCAGCTGTATCCAGAGAGGGAGGGACTCCACTGCAACTAGGAAAACTTAATACAATAAACTACAAAGAAGTGACACAAGGGCTGCTTTTGTTTTGGTGGCAGGAATATTTAAGGTGTTCAGCAAGCACATCTGAAACATTGTACTCAAGTTGGATTTCTTCCTTGAAAGAGAATAAATTAAAATATAAATTCTCTTCTTAGCTGCCTGGTACAATTCCCAATTATACCTGTGCAACTGGGAACAGTTTCTTGTTCCCCCTTGCAATTTAACAAGTCCTGTGATTGCTGTCATGATATGAATGCAGGGGTGACAGTATGGACTTGCAGTGGTGTCACCATATAGAATACTTTCCCTGTTGTAGGAAGAGTTGTAGGTCAATTGAAAATAGGTGTGGGTTCAGATTTTGGCTGTTACTTCTCTTACACATGTGGGGATTTTTAAAGCTTTGAGGAGAAGTCGTGGTAAGAACTGGCTCACAGTTGAAGCAGATGTTGCATTGACCCTGACTCTTTTCTACAGAACTGTACAATCACAGAATGATAGGGATTGGAAGGAACCTCTGGAGATCATCTAGTCCAAACCCTCTGCTAAAGCAGGATCACCTAGGTCAGGTCACACAGGAACGAATCCAGGTAGGTTTTGAAAGTCTTCAGAGAAGGAGACTCCATAACTTCTCTGGGCAGCCTGTTCCAGGGCTCTGATACCCTTAAAGCAAAGAAGCTTTTCCTTAAATACAAGAAAAACCTCTTGTGTTCTAGTACCTGTTGCCCTTTGTCCTATCACTGGGCACCACTGAGAAGAGCCCCACCCTGTCCTCCTGACCTCCACCCTCTAGATATTGGTAAGCATTGATAAGATCCCCCCTCAGTCTGCTTTTCTCCAGGCTAGACAGCCCCAGGTCTCTCAGGCTCTCCTCCTAAGAGAGATGCTCCAGGCCCTTCAGCATCTTTGTGGCCCTCTGTTGGATTCTCTCTAGTAGTTCCCTGTCTGTCCTGAACTGGGGAGCCCAGAACTGGACACAATACTTCAGGTGTGGCCTTACTCAGGCAGAGCAGAGGGGGAGAAGGACCTTCCTTAAACTGCTGGCCACACTCTTCTTAACGCACCTCATAATATTGTTGGCCTTCTTGGCCACGAGGGAGCATTGCTGGCTCGTGGTGAACTTGATGTCCACCAGCACTCCAGGTCTTCTCTGCAGAGCTGCTCTCCAGTAGGTGAGTCCCTAACCTGTACCGATAGAAAAACTTGAGCTGTTCCATGCCACTCCACAAGAGGATCTGGAGAGGGCATCAGAATAGGTTGAGGTCTTTGTTTTTTCTCTCAGAGAGGTTTAAATCTTTGTGCTTTGGCACGGCTGTTGGCATGTGTGGCACCTTGAGTCTGCTGCACGTGCACACGTGTGTATGTGCCAGTGGAAGGGAAAAGCTGAGGCCAGGGAGGGGTTTCACAGCCAACATTTGCAGCCAAGTCACATTTCATATACACAAAGTACAAGGAGAACAGCATTTTTAATTCAATTCTTATAAAGGATTTTTCCTTTTTTTTTCTTTCCTTTTTTTTTTTTTCTTTCCTGTGGGAGGCATGTGAAGCATGAATTTTATCTCACTGGATCACAACCAGCTTGCCCATGAGTCAGCAAGGTGGCCTTTCATTTACACTTCATACATTTTCATTCTCTATTTTGCTGAATTCTCTCTCTTTTTTTTTTTTTTTTTGTTAATCTTGGTGGAGTCTCATCATTGCAATCCACTGCTGCAGGATACTAACCTGGAATGGATCTGAATCTTGAGTTCAGTCATAATGTTAGAAGGCAAAGAAAGAAGGGGATGTCTAGGGAAACACAGGAGCAAGTCTAAAAGGCTATTTCCAACTCCACCTAGCTGCTCAGGCCATCTGTGAGAGAGATGGGAGCAGCCAAAACTGCCAGCAAGGAGAGCATTGCTCACTGCTGCTGGGCTTCATGTCTCTGAAACAGCTCAGAACTGTGTCAAAGTGTAGGGATATGGATAGGTAGAGAAGGGCATGAGTAGATAATTGAATGTGGTCTTTCATGTAGTCTGCCCTTTTCAGCCTTCCTGGCCTCATTTCAGCTCACACAGCTCAAGATCTTTGTGCAGGGCTTGATCTCCTCTTTGCTACAACCTCTGGGAACCACCACCACAGTTCACAGGGGTGTGAGAAAAGTAGCTCCTGATCCCTGAGGTACCTCAGTTAAAGGAGGAAATTCCCCCAAATGAGCTTGGCTATAAGGTGACAATCAGGGATTTGATGTGAAAGGAAAAGGAAATAAAACTTGTGTGAGGTGATGGGAGATGGAAAATGCTGCCATTTCCCTGACCTTGTTTCTTTTTCTGTTAGCTTAATTGGTATCTAGCAGGTATTTAAAGTGACTAGCAGTGACAATGCAAGTATTTACAGTCATTAGCAATTCCTCATGTTGAAAAATAAGCCTATTGATTATTAAATTAAGTCAGACTGCTTAATTAATTCCACCTCAGGGCTGTCCTAAAGAAATTTCTCTACTCTGCAGGTCTACATGAATGGCAGAGTACACACTCATGAGGTTAAAGACAGGCTTGGAACCAAGCTGGCAGGACATGTTACTGAAAGCAGGAAGATTTGTGTAGTGCAGGCAGTTTGCAAGACCTTACTTCTGCAAGAATGAACATGGCAGACTTCCCAGATCTGTTATATTTAGTTATTTATATGTACAGACACATATATAATCTGTCTTTTTAGATAATTAGCTAATGTTTGTAAAGTGCTTTGAGGATTAAGTGCTATATAAGTGCTAATTATTATTATCTCTCGGTATGCTTTAGTAGACAAGGTCAACCAAGAAGACATTGAAGAACATATCTGTTCTTCTTCACCCTCCTCCCCTCCCCTAAACCACTGTTAGGAGAAAGGACTGCCTTAAAGATGCAGCTTGGTGAAACCCTGGACCAGATTGCCTGGGAGGTCCAGTAATAGAATCATAGAATCAACCAGGTTGGAAGAGACCTCCAAGATCATTCAGTCCAACCAATCACCCAGCCCTATCTAATCAACTAAATCATGGCACTAAGTGCCCCATCCAGTCTTTTCTTGAACATCTCCAGGGATGGCAACTCCACCACCTCCCTGGGCAGCCCATTCCAAGACCAAATCTCTCTCTCTGTGAAGAACTTCATCCTAACATCCAGCCTATACCTCCCCTGGCACAACTTGAGACTCTGTCCCCTTATACTGTCACTGGTTGCCTGGGAGCAGAGCCCAACCCCCACCTGGCTACAACCTCCCTTCAGGCAGTTGTAGACAGCAATGAGGTCTGCCCTGAGCCTCCTCTTCTCCAGGCTAAACACCCCCAGCTCCCTCAACCTCTCCTCACAGGGCTGTGCTCCAGGCCCCTCACCAGCTTTGTCACCCTTCTCTGGACACGTTCCAGTACCTCAACATCTCTCTTGAACTGAGGGGCCCAGAACTGTCACTGGACATCCTTAAGAACAGGGTAGACAGGTCTGTGTTAAGGAAGACCTAAGTGTGGCTAATCCTGCCTCAAAGGACTGGAATGTGCAGGATGGTTTCTGGGAGTCCCTCCCAGGCACAGGATATGATGGCTGTCTCCTATGGTCTGTCAGTTTGATGTTTTTCTGGGTCCACACAAGTCAAAATGCCCTTAAGCCAAATACACAAGGCAGGGCAGCACAAAATGTGCAGATGTTCATGGCCCAGCTGGAAAACTCTCCACAGAGGCGTTGAGGTTTAGCTTGCAATCCCTTTTGAAAAACATCTGATGAGGCTGCACTGTTCGACACACCATTTGCCTGGTGTTGTCACTCCCGTGGCACTGCACTTCTGGTCATGGACCATCAGATCTCTCAGTCTTAAGCAGCAGCACAAGCTGACTTCACATTCATAGTTAGGCTGTGAGCTGGGTTGCTCACTGCTTCGTTTCACCTGCTTGGGGGCCACCAGCACCTAGACGAAACACAGGCTATGAACAAGCAAGGGGTCAGTTGCCAATAAAGAGGTCCTGACCAATGGTGTGTCACAGTCTCTTGGTTTATACTGAGTTGGGAGTTCTCCTGTTTTCACTTTTCCCTTGCTTGGGACCATGTAAGTGACTGCTAGGTGCAATGAGAGTGATACAGTGCATAGACAGAGTGCATTTCAGCTTCCTTTATGGTTGGCAGTCATCAATTAATTCTCATCAAATCTTTCAGGGAAAATGGATCATAGAATCATGGAATGGTTTATGTTAGAGGCAACCTTAAAGCTCATCCAGTTCCAACACCCCTGCCATGGGCAAGGACACCTCCCCCTAGCCCAAGTTGCTCAAGGCCTCATCCAGCCTGTCCTCAAACACCGCCAGGGAGGGAGGATCCATGACCTCCCTGGGCAACCTCTTCCAGTGTCTCACCACCCTCACTGGAAAGAATTTCTTCCTCACTTCCAGTCTAAATCTGCTCTCTTCCAGCTTTGATCCATTCCCTCTCATCATATCACTACAAGCCCTTGTAAAAAGTCCTCCCAACTTTCTTGTAGGCCCCCTTTAGGTACTGGAAGGCTTCTCTATGGTCTTCCCAGAGCCTTCTCTTCTGAACAGCCCCAACTCTCACAGCTTGTCCCCATAGAAGAGGTGCTCCAGCCCTCAGGTGTTTGTATTTAGTACACACAGACACTCAAATATCTTTAGAGGTCCACGTGCATGTATCTGTCCTGGAGAAAGAAGGAGCAAACTGAGGCAATGAAAGATTCAAGAGAAGCCCAGAAGCTTGATGTCACTTTCCATAGTTTTGATCAGATGCTGTCTATGACAGCAGCAAAGCAAACCACATTTCTTCTTTTCCAGGCATCTGACTAAGATTTAATTGCTCTTAGATGTTTATTTCCACACTTGTGTGTAGGTACATCCATGGTAACATGGGCGTTGTCACTTCATGTGATATTTGGTTAAGTGCATCTCATTACCTCCAAGCTTTTTAATTGCTGGCAGGTACTAACTAGTTCCCAGAACTTCTGTTGGCCAATACTGTTCTTTGTCTTCTTTACTCTTTTGTTTCTCTCCTTTTAGAATCATAGAATCAGTCAGGGTTGCAAGGGACCACAAGGATCATCCAGTTCCAACCCCCCTGCCATGGGCAGGGACACCTCACACTAGATCAGGCTGGCCAGAGCCTCATCCAGCCTGGCCTTAAACACCTCCAGGGATGGGGCCTCAACCACCTCCCTGGGCAACCCATTCCATGCTCTCACCACTCTCATGGTGGAGGACTTCTTCCTCACATCCAGCCTGAATCTCCCCACTTCCAGCTTTGTTCCATTCCCCCCAGTCCTCTCACTACCTGAGATCCTAAAAGTCCCTCCCCAGCTTTCTTGTAGCCCCCTTCAGATACTGGAAGGCCACAATAAGGTCACCTCGGAGCCTTCTCTTCTCCAGACTGAACAGCCCCAACTCTTTCAGTCTCTCCTCATAGGAGAAGTGCTCCAGCCTCTCCTCTTTTGCAAAAGACAGGTCCAGAGCTCTGCTCACTTCTACATTTAACATCAACTCTCTCCTTCAGCCAGCCCCACAGCACTGTCAGGAGCACAGAGGAGAACAGGATCCAAGCAGACACAACTTGCCTCCATGCTTATCTGTTATCATTCTGATAGAAAACATGGACCTCAAACCAAAGGAGTTCACCTGGCCTTGCCAGAGTATTTTTACTGAACAGTTCAAACATTTTGGGGAGGGGCTGAATGCAGGTTCCAGCCTGGCTCATCCCATGCCTACAACCTGGTTTTGTAAATTTTTTGTCACAATCAAATCAAAGAAAGAAGGAAAATCAGGAAAAGCACTAGATGTGGTAAGTATAAAGTACTGCTTTCACTTTAATGTGATTTTCTTTCTCCTCTTTCACTGCAGGGAATTTTTATAAACTCCCTCTTAGTTTGGAAGTCTTATAAAATGATCTTAAATAAGGAGGATGAATGTTCTTTTGAGGGGAGAAAAGAAAGATGGTGATTTGAGATAGGCTGGAGTTGCTATTTCTCTTCTTGCAGCTGAAGCTCAAGTTTTTCTCTTTGATGACAAAGCAAGCACACAGGGAAGGGGAAAGAAAAGACCCAGGAACAGTCAGCACCAGAGACAGAAGCTGTTTTCTTTTGTTCACTAGCCAGCTTCCCTGAGACCTGGCTAGCTGAGTCTGCTGGATGGTTTAAGAGGAAGGTATTAAAGAAAACTGTGGACATGGCTCTTGGGGACATGGTTTAATGGTCATGTTGGTCTTAGGTTGAAGGTTGGACTTGATGATCTTAAAGGTCTTTTCTAACTGAACCAACTCCATGATTCTACGTTGTTTCTTACTCCATGATTTGTTTGTGTTCACAGAAGCATTCTTTATTGATAGAACAGCACAAGTCAGGTCAAAAACAAAAGGGTGAAGAGGGAAAGGCAAGAGGTAGCAACCTGAAAAGCAGCAATGCAAGGCCAGTATTTCCAGTGCCACAGGATTTGGGTAAAGCTGGTGAAGAGGGGACCACTGCCAGGGTTCTGTTGTCTTGTTTGCTTGGGTCATCATCCAAATGATCACTCTCAGACCAGTGAAGGTGGTGGTGCTGGGCAAGGGGAGGTAGTGACTGGCAAACCAGAGGGAAGACACTCCTAATTTCTGGTTGTCTTCTCTTCCCATGGATTGTTGACTTTGCCCTCTAACCTGCATTCTGTCCCTGGAAAGGGCATGTATTGGTAAACCTCACCTAACTGGGACATATTCCCTTAAAACTTTTTGTGGGTGTTACATCTAAAACAAGATGTAACTGTCAATTAGCCTTTGATTCCCTTAGAGACCTCTGTGTGGTGACATCCAGCACAGGAACAAGTGTTGTGGAACTGGAGGAGTCACATGTCAGCTGGGATTGAGTAGGACCTCTCTCCCTCCTGCTGAATCCAGTGGGAAATGAGAACAGGGGCTGGATTCTCATAAACTGACTATGGAAGATGGGGAAGAAGAATGAAGCTCTCTGACTGATGAGCTCAGGAGACTCCCACCACTGAAAAGAGCCCAGCCCCATCCTCATGGCCTCTACCCTTTAGATATTGATCAGGACTGTGAAATTTCCTTCTCAGCCTTCTCATCTCCTTGTCAGACTCTCCAATCCCCTCAGAATCTTCATGGTGTTCTCCTGGACTCTCTCCAGTGGTTCTTTGTCCTTCTTGATCTGGGGAGCCCAAAATGGACACAATATTCCAGGTGTGGTCACACCAGGGTAGAGTGGAGGAAGAGGAGACCTTGACCTGCTGGCCACACTCTTCATGATGCACACCAGAATACTATTGGCCTTCTTGGCCATGAGGGCACATTGCTGACTCATGGTGAGCTTGTCCACCAGGACTCTCAGGTCCTTTTACCCCAGAGCTACTTTCCAGCAGATCAGCCCCTAACTTGTACTGATGCAGGGGGCTATTCCTCCTTAGGTGCAGGACTTTATGCTTGTCCTTGTTGAACTTCATGAGGTTCCCCTCTCCCAAATTCTCTAGCCCATATTATTGCATTCTAATGATATATCACTTCATTACTATATAGGAATATATGTAGGAGCTTAGAAGACAGCTTGAATGAAGATTAGACACAAATATAGTTAAAGTTCAGCTGCTCAGTGAAAGTCAGTGAACCCCTGCCCTGAGGGGCCTGGTAACTGGATTTTTAGAGTAAATAATCATAGAATCATAGAATTGTTAGCGTTGGAAGGGACCTCAAGGCTCAGCCAGTTCCAACTCCCCTGCTGTGGGCAGGGACACCTCACACTAGAGCAGGTTGCTCACAGCCACATCCAGCCTGGCTGCAAAAACCTCCAGGGATGAGGCTTCTACCACTTCCCTGGGCAACCTGTTCCAGTGTCTCACCACCCTCATGGGGAAAAACTTCTTCCTAACATCCAATCTGAATCTACCAATTTCTAGTTTTAATTTAGTTTCAAAACTCTTCTGGGTAACACCCTCTGGTTAGTTATCTGGACTATCCACTGCCAAAGAAGGATTACAAGGAAAACAGAAAAGCACAGAGGAAGGTGGGAAATATGTGGAATGACTTTGTTATGAGATCTAGTGAATAGTCTGTGTGAGATACCAGTTAGCATAAAAAAAGCAAAGCTTAAGTGATCCTGATAATGATCTGAATGCTGGGGAGCAAGTTCCCAGGGAATGATTTTTGTGCTGTTCATAGCCCTAGAACTGGAGGACTCCCTGAAATAATCAGGCTGCGAGTTTAAGTCAGAAAAAAAACCCAAGTTTTTCCTTCCCCTTCCCTGCTTCCCCAACACCCACAGTACACAATTGTAGTGTGAAACTCCTTGTCACATGCTGTTGTAGAAGTCAGCAGTATAAATGGGTTCAAGAAGGGATTAGACAAACTCATGGAGGAGAATTCTATGGGGAGCTATTAAAAGTGATGGTCCAGATGCAGCCTCTGGCTCAGGAAGTCCCCAAACTGCTGATTGCTGGAATCTGAGAGGTTATACCAGAGGATGGATCACTCTAATTGCTGTGCTGCTTCTGGAACACTCACCACTGACCACTAGGGAAGATGAGATACTGGGTTGAGTGGGCCTTCAGTGACTCAAACTGGTTCATCTATTTTCACGTTCTTACATTTTTTTTTGAACAATGACTAGAGAAGTTACCTCATTTTCCTCCCCTCTAAAAGCTGAAATTCACTAGTGCCAAGAAATTCAGATTTCTGACTGCTTGGGCCGCTCAGGGCAGGCTGCTTGGAGCTGGCACAGATGCAGTGCAGCATACAAAGTTTTTATTCCATACTGGCCTCTGTGACTGCCCAGGACCAGCTGAGTATGCAGCCCAGTGGTTGGCTCCACCACTTCCCTCCGGGTACAAATACTCATTTACTTGTGCAAGTAAAGACATTCAAGTAAAATTGACTCCAAACTTGTGCCTGGAAATCCAGGAGGAAAGAAGCTTACTGCTTGCTGTACTTCCTTCCTTCCTTGGAGCAGGTAGGGTAGAATTAAGCAACAAGATTGGTGGATGGAGGAAAGTTTAGCTGGCTGCATATACAGCACCAGCAGTTACTGCTCTAAAAGCTGATTAGAGAAGCTTAGAGCTGGTGAATTTCTGCAGTATTGGCCTTGTTTCACCTGCAGTGGTGGAGGGGTGGAATTAACCTGCTGTATGTGCAGATGCATTACTAATGTTCTCATTTCCAATTGGCACAAAGGCTGACCTCACTCCACCTGGCTTGCAAAGAGTAATGGATTCTTCACAGTAAGGAATGAATTAAACAGGTTGGAAACCACCTCATTTCCTTGCATAACATCAGTTCAGCACACAGGCACTTATTGGCCCAAGCAGACTCTGGTAGACCTTTGGCAAAACTCAGATCATAGAATAATTTTGGTCAGAAAAGACCTGTAAGACCATCAAGTCCAATAGTTGTCTTAACATCTCCATGGCCATTAAACCATGCCCTGAAGTGCCATGTTTACATGTTTTTTTAAACACCTCCAGGGATGGTGACTCTACCACCTCCCTGGGCAGCCTGTTCCAATGCCTGACCACCACTCTTTCAGTAATGATTTTTTTTTTCTAATATCCAGTCTAAACCCCCCTTGGAGCAACTTGAGGCCTACCCACTGAATGAGCACTGAAAAGAGCTGAGATTTGGCAGGTTGTCCCTTGGGCAGTACCCACCAGGATTAGGTTTTGGGAGGATCTGTCTAGGGCTAGGTGCTGTGTGATCAGGCTAAGCTATGATGCAGACTTCAGAACTTGCCCAGGAAAGGCCTTGGGCTGAGGGACTTATACACCAAACAGCTGAAGTGATTTGAAAGCTCAGCTCTGCTTTTAAACCATCTCCAACACCTGTGTATTTACTCAAAGCTGTCCTCCCCTCTCCCTTCCCCTCAGCATCCACTCCTCTAATTTTTCATAACTGCTGCCATTGGGGGGGGGGGGATTTGTATGTGAGAAAGGAATGAGGCCAAAAAAAACCAAAAACAAAACCAACCAACCAAAACCAAGCAAAGAACAACAACAAGAAAACAAACCCCAGTGAAGGGGGAGGAGCAGAAGAGCTGCACCTATTCTGCAAGTGCAATAATTCAGATGTGGGAACGAACCATTCAAGTTTCTGCCTTGACCTGTGGATGTGAAATGTGGCCAAGTTCTGGTTTCTGCAGGAATTGTTTGTTGGAATATCCTGCCTTTTTTAGGTGGTCCAATTTTTAACCACAACATTGCATTGAACAGTCAGGGGTTTTGTTTTTGTTTTTTAGGTTTTGTTTATATATATATATATATATTAGTTGTTGTACCCCTAAAGCTGAATGTTTTGCTTCTTTCTGAAGGTGGGAGTGTATCTGCGTGTTGCTTGCGTGGGGCAATTCTGTGGCGGTTTACTTTAAGTCGGATGTGCTTGGATTGCTGCCAGAGTGCAAGGAGGGAGAGACAGGGTGTTGGGAGCTCCTTCAAGTGCAAAGCAACGGCTCAGAGACAGGGCTGTGCTGCCAGACCAACAGCAAATGATCTAAGGGACAGGGCCAGGCCTTGGGATTTCCTGTTGTGATACTGAATTTTATCTCGGAGTAAGCAATTCCAAGCTTGCTCCAACTGGTAGAGCCCACCAGTTTTGTCTGCTCTTCCCCCACCTTCCCTCCTCCAAATATTTGCTCTACAGCTGCTGCAAAGTGATGTGAATGACCTTTACAGAAAAGCTGCACCAGCTGTTTACCCATTAAAACCCAGCATCCCAAACAGCATTAATTGTTGTTGTGGCTGAGACTCGCCGTGCGAGTCAAGCACCCAACCTGGTGTAAAGGTCTTGTTTCCAGTCACACTCTGTAGAAGCTTATGGAAGGTCAATAATGAAACCTGGGAGGCAGCATAGGAAACTGGCAATGCATCCATTTGCTCTGCACTTCTGAGGCTGGCAGAGCTGCAAGTTTTAATGTCAGTACAGATGAGGGCTGTGGTCTATTGAAATGTAAATTGGAAGGGTTTCGCAAGAAGTGTTTATGTTCTACGTCAGCAGTCGGCTGAAAGGTGAAGGCTTAAACTTGACAAATATATTTTCTTTTATTCATGACCAGTGAAAGAAAATGGATGTTTACAGGTCCTGTGGAGTCCATTCACTTGGGTTGGGCTCATTATAGCAGCCCTGAAGCGGTCTTAGCACGTCATGGACAGCATAAATTTTCTCTTGTAGCACTGAGGAACATAATGCAGACTGGGGAAGGAGGGTGCTGCCTTTTCCTTCTTTTTAGTTATGCTTTGTTTGGATACTGTTCCCAAATCTATTCTTTAAAAACACAAATTCCAACTTCCTGTAGTCACCAAAAGCGGTTAAATTTTTCAGATCAGGACCCTGGTCCTGATGGCAGTTAGGCATAGCTTGGAGCCTTGTAGACGGAGATGTGAAGAAAAAGGGAAAACCAAATCACCAGGGTGTGCTCTTGTGAGAGCTTCAGCCTCCCTTTTTTCTTTCAGGCTGCTGGCTGGAAGTCACTATCTTACTTTTCATTCTTACTTCACATGCCTATGTGAGTGTTTTCCCACATTAGTGTCTCTGGTGGGTTTTTTGCTGTGGTGTGGCTGTATGCTCCTTTCCAGCTAAGAAGCAGTGGTCATGCCTGTATCCATACACAAAAGCCGAAGATGTCCTTTTGACCTTACCTCTTGCTCATGACCCCACTAACTGTGTCTTATTGCTGTATTTTGAATTTCCAGATTTTCTGTGGGCAGAACATTCCAAACCAGGTGGAGGGGAATTCATTGGCTCTTGTCCTTCCTCCCACAAAGAGCATTCAGATGCTTTTGACACCCAGAGCCTGAACTGGGGCAGGCACGTATGATCCCATATGTGCACATCAGTGTTTATCCCCAGGGGATGAGCTCAGGGCTCTGTCCTCAGACCTAAGAGGTAGGTAAAAGGCAACTGGTTTTAAAACTACTTTAAAAGAATGTAAATATATTTCCCATTTTGACCCACCAGGTCCTTGAACATTTTGTGATGTTTTGTAAAAGAGAAATCCCTGATTTCCTTCACCATCTCCAGAATAAAATCCTGTCCTCTGGAACGGGTGGGAGGTTTGCCTTGTGCTTCATAAAAATCGTAGAAACATTGAGGTTGGAAAAGACCTCTAAGATCATCAAGTTCAACCATCAACCTAACATCACCATGTCCTGAAGTGCCATGTAGAGAGGAGCTTCAACCTGCATGTAGCCTTGAGCACCTCTGAGGGTTTTTCCTCCTTAACAGGATTTTCTGGCCTGTTTTAGAAAGTTTTCTCCTCATGGTGCCTCAGACAGCTCTAAGGGCACAGGCAAGGACGCTGTCAGCAGGGAAGCTGAGTTTATTGGCTATGGATCCTGTGATTTGGATACTTTCTGCCCTTTTTTGAAACAATTCTTTGGTTTTGAAAGCAAATGATGGCTATAATATAGCGAATTGGACACTAAATTTCTATTAATTCATAAAAGCTAAAATAGAATCCATTAGGAGTAGTTTGGTATTGGTGTGAAAGGAGATGTAAATTATCTACTATCATGCTTGAAATGCGAAAGCTAATCATGTTTGGCATCAGGCCAGCTACCATTAAAGTAATTATTTTTAATCATCAGCACTTGGTGACATGAATACTCATATTTGTTGATTTACTGTGGAAAGCACTTTATATAGTAAATAAAAAGCTGAGAAAATATACATTTGGTTTTAACGAGAATAATAATGATTATTCCGATAAAAAGACTCTGGCTTTTGTGGAGCCAAAGAGTTGGTTGCTTAGCCAATCCATCAGTCAATATAAGCAGCCTGAGCTAATGTTAAATGGGAAACCCACTGCCTGGGGAGGGGGGTTGGATCCTACAGTTCTAATTCTTTCAAATTACTCATCGTGGTGTCTCCTGAACCACTGCTGTTGGACAATTCTTTTTTTGTTTGTTTGAGTTTTTTTGGGAGGGAGTTGTGATAAGTTCACGCTGAGGTGTTGGAATCATAAAGTCACAGCACCCTTTTGGTTGGAAAAGACCTCTAAGATCATGCTGTCCAACTGTCAAGCTAACACCACCATGGCCATTAAGGCATCTCCTAAGGTGCCATGTCCTCAGGTTTCTTGAGCACCTCCAGGGACAGTTACTCCACCACCTCCCTGGGCAGCCTGTTCCAATGCCTGACCACTCTTGCAGTAAAGAAATTTTCCTACTAATCTGAAGCTGAGGTGTTTGATGTTTATTTGAAGACTTTATCTGAAGAGTAAAATATTGTAAATAACCTGCAATTTAAGTTTTAAATCCAAATATTAGCATATTTTCATTTGTTTTTCAGTGAGGCTGAGACTCCTAAGTGTCCTATATGAGTTCTGTAAGTGGAGGCATAAGTGCTTTGCTTATCACAGAAACACAGAGGCATTTCACTTGGAAGACCTTTGAGATCCTCAAGTCCAACCATTCCCTAACTCTACCAAGTCTGCTACGAAGCCATGTCTCTCAGCACCACATCTCTGCCTCTTTTAAACAGCTCCTTGGATGGGGATTCAATCTGTACTCAGCACTGGTGAGGTCACACCTTGAATACTGGGCTCAGTTTTGAAGCCTTCCCTACAAAAAGGCCATTGAGGTGCTGGAGTGTGTCCAGAGAAGGGCAGAAAAGCTGGTGAAGGGTCAAGAGAACAGGTCTGGGTAGAAATGGCTGAGGGAACTGGGGTTGTTCTGTCTGGAGAAGAGGAGGCTGAGGCTGGAGATGTCATTGCTCTCTGCAATTCCCTTCAAAGCAGGTTGGAGTGAGGTGGGGGTTGTTCCCTTCTCCCTAGTATCAGCTGGTAGAAGAAAAGGAAATGGACTGAAATTGTGCTAGGGATCTTTAGATTGGATATGCAAAAAAATTTCTTTCCTGCAAGAGTGGTCAGGGATTGGAACAGGCTGCCCAGGGAGGTGGTGGAGTCACCATCCCTAGAGGTGTTCAAGAAATGTGTGGACATGGTGCTTTGAGACATGGCTTAATGGCCATGGTGGTCTTAGATCAAGGGTTGTACTCGATGATCTTAGAGGTCTTTTCCAAGTGAAACAAATCCGTGAATCTGTGATTCCATGAATAGAACTGGAGATGCTGGCCTTGTGTGGTAAAATATTGCTCTGAAATTTGGAAGTCTTAAGTAACAGGGCCAGTAATACATGTAGGAAACATCTCATGAGTATGACTGTGGTTACAGCAGAGGTCCATCTCCCTGAAATAGGTGTGTTTGGTTTGAAGAAACTAAGCCTTGATTTCACAGGCATAGACTGTTTTGGTATGGAATATACATTATTTAGGTAAAAACAACTTCATTAAGAAATCAGAAAGTCCAAATTTGGCATGCAGTGGGTGGATAGCCCGAAATGAAAGTAATTCAAGGAGGGGAGATGGTTACTAGTGGGTAAGGCAAAAGCAGAAGCAAAATACTTAGTGTAGGGCTGTTTGTGATTTTCAAGGAAACTGGGACTGAGTCCTGAGTGCAGTTAGAGTAAAATAAAAAGCTTATTACATGGAGTGAGAGAGTGTGGAAATAGTGTATGCTCAGAGTCTCAGAGACAATTCCATCACATTAGTATTTTGTGCATGCCACATTATAAAAGACCAAAGTATCACAGAATCAAAGGTAGGGGTTGGAAAGGACCTCTGGAGATCCTTGAGTCCAAGCACCCTGCCAAAGCAGGATATCCTAGAGCAGGTCACACAGGAACACATCCAGATGGGTCTTGAAAGTGTCTGGAGAAGGACACTCTACAACCTGTCTGGGGAGCCTGCAGGGGGAGGCTTGAGAATGTTTTTCACTAACCTAGGTCAAAGATGGAGATCAAAATTAACAATGTTTTCAGCTGATTTTGAAAATGAAACTCAGTTGGATTTTTCTGAAGGCCCAAATCTTCTATATTTTAACTCTTTGACAGTGCCATGAAAGGTGAAGATGTACTCTTCTCTGACAAGGATTCAGTCCTATCTAAAGCAATAATTAAGATACTCTACTAGTGATTCCTCAGAAAAGGGAAGTTCCCAAGTCAAATACTTCCTTAGAAGATTGTACCTAATCCTGCAGGCCATTCCAATATCAGCTTAACTGATTTTTGGGGGAAAAAATAGATATTTTGAAAATTTTTCAGGAAACTTTTAGGAGAGGAAAAAAAACCCTCTTCTTGAACTTTTAGAATCACAGAGTTGTGTTGGCTGGAAAAGCCCTTTAAGATCATCAAGTCCAACCATTCTCTAACTCTGCCAAGTCTGGGGCTAAACCATGTCCTTTGACACCACACCTCCACCTCTTTTAAACACCTCCAGGGAGGGGGATTGCACTGCCTCCCTGGAGAGCCTTGGTAATTTGGTTCTATTGTGAAACACATTATCCATCAGGTTTAGATTTTTCCATCAAATGGGTTTATAAAGGGGACTCTGAAATGTTCCTTTTAGAGAAATTGAGTTATAGATTGCTGACTTGATTTCTTGGTCTTTTGCTTTTACATTTTATATGATAATACAACATTATAAAATCTTAAGAAAGAAATTGTTTTCAAGAAGGAAAGCTCCACCTCTTTCATTGCAAAATGCTGGAGTGTTTCAAATGGTTCTCCCTATTGTGTTTATTGTTTTGGGTTTCTTTTTTTTCCACAGTGACATGATTTAGTGGTCCTGGTAGTATTGGGATGATGATTGGAGTTGATGATCCTAGAGGTCTTTTCCAATCTTAATGATTCTGTGATTCTATTTCAGCAAATATTGCATGAACTTGTGAAGAATTTTTGACTGCATGACTATTCTCTCAAAGATTTTTCTAGGCACTTCTCCTTAATTTTGTAGCCCTTTGTTCATCTTTATCAGATCATCCTGCATTAAGTTTGGCTTCCACAGCATTTTTCTCATCCGTCTTCTCACTGGCATGTCAACAATAGAGGTATTCTTGTTTCTTCCTGTGCCCTGGTGCTGTGTTTTCTCAGGTTGTTGGATCAGGTACTGTGTAAATTGTTCTATGAAATCTGCACTTGTGCTTTCCATGGCCAGCAAGGAGAGCCCCATCTGGCCTTATGTGAAATTCAGACTCTGCTCTTGGATGCTTTGCTAAACCAGTCTTCTTCTCCTCATCAGCATGCAGTGCCTATGTCTTTGGCTTTTAAAGTCTGCACGCTCAAGCCAGGGAGTGTCGGTGGCAGATCTGTAGGCAGAAGTGTCAATGTGGGTTACCTTCAGCGTTAGCTAGATGGTGCTAAAGAATTTGTGCTTGTCGTTGCAAAGAGAGCTTTGGAGTGCAGTCCTCCTTGCCATTCCTGGGCTTGGAATTGAAAAGCAGCGCTTTTGCTTTGTGCTGAGTGCAATCTAAGCTGCTGCCAAATGCATACAAGGAGTTAAAAACCAGCAAAAGACCTGCTCGGAGCACTTGATGAGTTAGGCCTATTGGTTTCGATGACTTCAGCAGGCTGCAGATCAGCCCCAGGAGCCTTAGGCATACTTGGACATAAAAGAGGTTTTTTTGCCAGCGGAGGACTCCCTCTGCTCTGCCTGTTTCCGACCCGCTGGAGCAGCGACGGCCTTCCAGCAACCAGCGGGTGCTTTGCTTTCTGCTCTTGCAGTGCCTGTCTTGAGAGAGTGAGAATTTCCTCTTTCCTTTTGGAGATGCATTTTACAGCAAGGTGGAAGTTCTTCAGCAGTGAATAATTTAGGAAACAAACCAACCCAAACGCCACCCCTCCAGCTTGTGGTAAATGCTCTCTAGTAGCCCAGGTTGTCTTGGTTTTTTTGAGGGCTGCTGTTTCAGATTAACAGGGTCCTGGCTCTGATAAATACTAACAAAGTGTAACGAATGATCAAAGCTGCATTTACAACCCAATGAGCTTGAAATGATTGATCTGGATGACATAATAATGATAACCAGTGAGATGAGGCATGCAGGATTCGACCCCTCCAGGTACTGGAAGAGAGGAGCAGGTATTAAAAATGAATCCACTTCTTAGGTCATCAGGTTATTCCCATTTTGATATAAGCAGAGGATAAATGCAAGACCCTTACTTTCCCTCAGAAGAGCCCTGCAGCTGCTTTGGACTGTTCCTGTCCCTTTGATAATAACTCATTGTTTTGTACAAATTACAAAGTTTGGGTGATGATCCAGTAAGTAAGACAGAACATTCTCTGTGCTGCTGGGGATCTAAGCCTCTTGCCTATAGTTCAAAGCACAGTGGAAGCTCAGATGTTGTTCTTTGCGAAGGTTCTGCAGGGCCACTCACAGATGTGAAAGGATGTGAGGGTGTCTGGGGCATGGACTTTTCCATGTGAAGGTTTTCTTCCATCTCACAGAAGACTAGCTAGATGATTAATGGCAAAACAGCTTGCACATGCTGTAACTGCATGTGCTCCTTAGAGCTTGCCTGCCTCTGATCCCATGATAACCTCTCCAACAGCAGCCCATCTCCTTATAGCCTTCTGAAATCGCGCTTCCAGCAGACATCCTTGCTTCCTACAAAACAGAAGTGCCTATCTACTAGCCTTAGGCCTGGCAGATGAGAAAGAAGGAGCCTTCCTTCATAATTGAATGAGCCTTTAAAAGATCTTAAAGGTCTTTACGACCTAAATGATTCTGTGATTCCTTGATGGGATCTCTTTTGTTCTTCTTTTCAGTCTTCGACGGCAAAGAGTGTCTGGATGTGTGGGATGCTCACATTCCTCAGCACACCTTAAAGACAACTCACCCTTCTATAAAGCCAGCAGTACCTGCTCTTTATTCTTGTCAGGTTGCTTTTTTTCCAGGTAACAACAAAAGACCTTGTAACCCTAATGCCACCACTTTGGTGCTGTGAAAGATAATCTATTTGTGCACGTAAGAGATGCCCTCACAGCATTGTGATCATCTTTGCTCTATAGGTCTGGTCCTGATGTGGTCTCACTTACTTTGGTTTTACAGCAGCTAAGGATCGCTTTAGGGACAAGTTCTCTGCAGCTGCTGCATCATTAACAGCCACAAACTATGTCTTTGCCATCTTTCTCCCAGAAAAAAAAAAAAAGGCATGAAAAAGCATGGCAATTGGAGTAAATTTGTTCATGGGCCAAGGAGCATTTAAAAATACTGGGCCGAATCCTCAGCAGGGTGTAAATAAACAATAACACCTTTGAAGTCAAGAGAGCTTTTCTCATTTACCATCTGAGACTTTCTCAGTGTGTCACTCAGAGGATATTTGCAATATCTACATTTAGAGGATAATTTCTCTAGGTTTCCCCTAAAGTTGACAAGGAGACAGTCAGTCTCTCTGCAAGGCAATTGCAGCATTTAAATATAAATCTGAATTGCTTCATGGAAGAAGCTCTCTTTGTTTTGCTCTCCGTCTCCACCCCCACCTCCTTTTCCCTTTACTCCTCTACAGAACATAAAGACTGTTCCAGGTTAAAGCACCTGAGGCAAAGTGCTTAAAATTTGGCCAGCTCTCTTGTGTCACCGCTTTCAGCACTAACTCCTGAGTTAGCTCATCCAGCCATTCCTTGAGGAGTTCCTCAAAGCAGCTCCCTCTGTCCAGCCTTAAAAAAAAGCCATTTAGTAATGTCAAGAAGGGCTGACAAGTCTGTGGAGGCTTTTCTGAGGATTTCTGAACTACCCCAAAGTCCTTTTCCCCAAATGGTGTTGCCATATATATGATGGCTGACCTCAGACTTAGTTCTCTGAGCAGTGAGAGTGTTCAGTGAGCAGTGAGAGAGTTCAGATAGCTTTAATACTTTCAACATTTAAATAGTTAACAGTAAGCAAAGTTCTTTAGAAGCAGAGGGGGATGACTACATGTGCATCTGCTGAAGTTGTCAGGCAACCATGGAAAAAAAAGAAGCCCTCTAATTGGTTCCAGACAATGCCTTTTGGATGGGGCTGTGTAAGAGCAAAGGGAGCTCACTCTGACAGAGGGACGGCTCCGAGCCAGAGAGGAAGCTTCTCCAGCCCTGCCATCTCTCCAGTCCTGTGGAAAAAAAAAAAAAGGGCTAGTTTGCCCAAAGCAGCCTGCTTCTCCAGCTCTCCGCATCACTCCTCACTAGCAGGAAGCTTGTGGAAAGCTGAATGCCTGGGGTGGTGAGCCAGCAGATCTGAGCTGGCTTTCTTAACAATCAGGGGCTCATCCTGTGGCTTCTCTGACTTTCCATTTTCCCCACCAGTAAAATCTGAGATAAATATGGGCTGTGGAGGGCCACAGTTTGGTAATGAATTTCTCCAGATCCTACAGTAGCAAGTGGTGTCATCTCATCTATACGCAGATAAAGTCCCACAACTTTTGATAGATACTTAGCTAGAGGTATAACCACAGCACAAACCTTCTTGTTTTGCTGCCTTTCATGTTGTTTTCTGGAGTTTGTTCATCTTGGTGTTGGCTGAAAATGGGACTCACCTTTTTTTTTTCTTTTTTTTTTTTTTTCTGCAATTGGAAAACAAAAGCAGAAGGAGCTGGGAGAGACGGCACCAGAGAGCAGTGAGGAAACTTTACTGGCTGCAAACAGCATTAACAGCCAGTGCCAGAACTGAGGGTGGAGTAATAAGGTCATATATTCTGTGATGACAAGTAGGAGAGCTTCTACTTGAACTACCAGGACTCAACTCAAGCAAGGCCTGCCACTGGTCCAGCTATGACAGACCAGCCTCAAAGGTGACTTTTCAGGAAAGCCTGATTTCTGATGAAGCAGAGAAAAACAGTCAAAGTATTTAGCTCCAATTCGATTCCACAGAACTCATTAGCTGCTCCCCAAAGCCTCCACCACCTTCAGCTATGTTATGGAGACAGAATCAAGCCCAGAGTTTCACTCTGCTTTGGCTTGGCCTCAGGCAATTCTTTATCAGCCTTTTCTGATATTTAAGTCCTAAGCATTAGAAATGCTAAGACTAAGCTTGGTCTTAGTTTTCAGTGGCATGAGGTGATATTATTGAGGTTATTGCTCCCTGGGAAAATCTGTACTGGCTCTTGTCAGTCCACAATGAAGATACTTATCTGGGTACTCATCTGGGTGATTGATTGTGTCCAGTCAATACTGTCAGGTGCTGATGTCTTTTTCTGTCTTAGATTATTGTTTTTTTCTTTTGCAAATCTCACTGTGGAGTTGAAACCACTTAAATATTTTATTAGGGAAAATGTAAGCTTAGAATGTAAATTTAGCAGTTGAAGTATATTTATATCTGTGCACATACTCATGCTTTTACAGATCCAGAGCTTTTATTTTCTCCAATTTTCGCTAATTTAATACTAAATTGTTCATAGAATCACAGAATTGTTCAGTTGGAAAAGGCTTCTAAGATCTTTGAGTCAAATTGTCAACCTAACACCACAATGCCCATTAAACCATGTCCCAAAGTTCCATGTCCACAAGTTCCTTGAACACCTCCAGGGATGGTGACTCCACCATTTCCATGGGCAGCCTGTTCCAGTGTCTGACCACTCTTGCAGGAAACAAATTTTTCCTCATATTCCATCTAAATCTCCCCTGGCACAATTTCAGTCCATTTCTTCTTGTGCTATCACCTAGTATTAAAGAGAAGAGACTGACCCCCACCTCGCTCCATCCTCCTTAGCAAGGATTTGTAGAGAGCAATGAGGCCTCACATTAGCCTCCTTTTCTCCAGACTGAACAGTCACAGTTCCCTCAGCTGCTCCTCATAAGACTTTTTTGTTAAGGGCGTGTGTGAACATCGTTTTATATCAGGACTAAACCAGGTGTCCAGTAAAGCAGTATTGTGAGTTCTTGCAGTTGGAAAGATCAGAGAATGTAATAAAAGGAGCCCAAAGAAATGGATGACCCCAACAGGAAAGAGATCCACAGGAACATCTCGAGTGAATTAATAGTTACATGTTGACATCCAGTGGAGAAATGGTCTCAGAAAGCTTCCTTTCATCATCTCTACAACAATCTTGGACTAAGCCCCCTGAATGTGAAGCTGGTTAGGTTAACCAGAAGTTTTATTTTTCTGGATGGACTTAAGAATTTAGGTCACTGTCAACAGCCACTGAAGAGAAGACAGTGGAAGTTCAAGATATTTGTAAAGTGCCACACTTCATCTAGAGCCTTCCCCACTCATGGCTGAACTGGTGTAATTGAGTTTATGAAGACCCATCATCTGGTTCAGTCTAAAGTCAGCTGGGTTAATTTAAGGCAGGGCTGACTAGCTGGCAGGGGAGAGCACTTTAAACCTACCCCAGCCATTACTGCTGCAGTCTGGCCTTCTGCCAGCACACAGTCTACAAGGAGTTGGAGTATATTTAGCTGCAGCTTATTCTCTGCCCCCACAACTTACATGCTGACCCATGCCAGCTGTGACTCAAGTCTTCCTGGCTCTACTCCCCCCCCCCCTTCTTTTTTTTTTTGACATCTTCCAACCTTCCTGCTCCTTCAGATTCACGCTGCTTGCTAGCATGGTATTTATCTCCAACCATGAAAATTTGTGCAGCAGGCTTGCTTGGAAACCTTGGCAAGTCATTTAATTCCTCCTACATTGTTTGCAGATCTGCAAAATAAAGTATAGCTCCAAGTGTCCCTCTAGGATGCTGCAAGGAGTGATGCTGGACTGTCTGTGCACCAATGGCAGTGTTACAGTTTACAGACTCCTGCTGTAAAGTCTTTGCACTTGGTGTTAAGGTGCCTCTAATTGTTTGGAAGGGTGGTGAGGGGTACTCCCCCCTACCCATACATGCATGATACTTGCATTTTAAAATGCCCTTTCTTGTTGTGTTTTTTTTTTTTTTAACAGTTTAACAGCAATCAATTGTTGATGAGTTCATCAACTTATGAGACGTATACTTGCCATGGAATTGTCTTTGGTTGGAAAAAAAACTTTAAGATCATCAAGTTCAATCATTCTCTAACTCTGCCAAGGTTCAATACCCTATCTCTGTGTCTCTGAAACACCTCCAGGGGTGAGGGGATTCAACTACCTCCCTGTTTCAGGGTTTGAGAACCCTTTCAGTGAAGGAATTTCTTCTCATCTCCAACCTAAACCTCATCTGGGGTAACCTGAGACCATCTCCTTTTGTCCTATCTCTTTCCTATCTCTTGTCCTATCTGCCAACTCACACCTTGATCCAACCTCCTTTCAGGGAGTTGCAGAGAGCAATCAGGTCTCCCTTCAGCCTCTTCTTCTCCAGACTAAAGAACCTCAGTTCCCTCAGCTACTCCTCACCAGACCTGTTCTCCACATCCTTCAACAGCTTCATTGCCCTTCTCTGGACCCACTGCAGAACATCAATGTCCTTTTTGCAGTGTTTCTTGTAGTGAGGGCCCCAAAACTGAACCCAAGACTCAAGATGTGGCCTCACCAGTGCGGAGTATAGGGGGACAATCAAATCCCTGGTCCTGCTGGTCACACTGTTGCTGATAAAGCTCAGTATACTGTGGCCTTCTTGAGTCCACACAGGTTCATCTTCAGCCAGCTGTCACCAGCACCCCCAGGTCTTTCGCTGCTGGTCAGTTTCCAGCCACTCTGCCCTAGGCCTGAAGTGTTCATGGGTTTGTTGTGACCCAAGAGCAGGATCCAGTACTTCGCCTTGTTGAATCTCGTACAACTGGCCTTGGCTCATCAATCCAGCCTGTCCAGAGCCTTCCCACCCTCCAGCAGATCAACACTCCCTCCCAGCTTGGTGTCATCTACAAACTTACTGAGGGTACACTCAATCCCTTTGTCCAGATCATTGATAAAGTCATTACAGAGAGCTGGCCCCAGTGCTGAGCCCTGGGGAAAGCCACTAGTGAGTGGCCACTAACTGGATTTAACTCCTTTCACCACCAGTCTCTGGGCCCAGCATTCCAAGCCATGTCTTTATGTGTATATAGAGATGGGTACCTTAGTGAGACCTATATATACATGTATATATTTATAGAGGAACCATGAGGAGACAAGTCATAGAATCAGAGAATGGTCTGGGTTGGATGTGACCTCCCAAGGTCATCCAGTCCAACCACCTCTGCAGTAAGCAAGGGCATCCTCAACTAGATCAGGGTGCTTCACCTTGAATATCTCCAAGGATGGGGCCTGAACTACCTCCCTGGGCAACCTGTTGCAGTGTTCCACTACCCTCATGGTGCAGAACTTGTTCCTAACATCCAATCTAAATCTGCTTTTCTCTAGCTTGAAGCCATCACCCCTCATCCTATCACTACAGGCTTTTGTAAACAGTCCAGGACCTCCAAGTCCAGGACCATATATTTATTACTCCAAGAAAGGATATTGCTCTGCTGGTGCTACCATAAAACTTTAGCCTTTCCTGTGCTGAGGGAAGATTGCTCCAGATCATAGCAAACATACACTGTTTTTTCATGTTGGGAGCTTCTCTCCCATCTGTTCCAACTTTGACTTCAATTTTTCATGGACCAAAAAAAAAAAAAAAAAAAATACAACTTGTCAGGCAGTTTTATAGGCTTCCCAGTTACGAATGATACAAGTTTTAGCACATCTCACAGGCAAGGGACCATGATGGACTTTATCATCTGATAGAAGTAAACCTGAGGGAGCTATTCCTAAAAGTGCCACTTGGGCAAGGATGAGATCACATCTGAGAAGGCAGCAATGGTATCAAATACCTTCTGTTAAACAGTGACACAAAGGACTCTTGAAAGCTGGCCTGAATTCAGGGGTCCTGATTGGCTTTCAGTGATGTCAACCATGTGCTTATAATGTAAATGTCTCATTCTTCTTCCTTTTCAGGAATAATTTTCCCTTAACAATAGTAACAAGGGAATTTAAGTCACTTGGGGTGCACTGTGACTGTAACTGTAATGTGCTTCAGACAGTCAAGGGGACTAAGGAGCAAAGGTAGATTTTGCATGCTGGACAGGTTTCTCACCCCATCACCACAGCACACAGACCTTTTGGGTTGAAGGTCTTTACCTGGGGCTACCAGAAGACTCTTACTCTGCTCTGGTAAGACCTTGCCTGGAATACTGCATCCAGCTCTGGAGCCCTCACCACAGGAAGAACATGGACCTGATGGAGTGGGTCCAGAGGAGGGCCATGAAGATGATCAGGAGGCTGGAGCACTTCTGCTATGAGGATAGGCTGAGGGAGCTGGGGTTGTTCAGCCTAAAGAAGAGAAAGCTTTAGGGAGTCCTAGTAGCAGCCTTCCAGTACTTGAAGTAAGCCCACAAGAAGGCTGCAGAGAGACTGTTTCCAAAAACCTGTAGTGATAGAACAAGGGGCAATGGTTTGAAGTGAGAGAGGAGTAGATTTAGATTGGATGTTAAGACCAAGTTCTTTACCATGAGGGTGCTGGAGCACTGCAACAGATTGCCCAGGGAGGCACTTGAGGCCCCATCCCTGGAGATATTCAAGGTGAGGCTTGACAGGGCTCTGGGCAGACTGATCTAGTTGAGGATGTCCCTGCTGACTGCAGGGGGGTTGGACTGGATGAGCTTTGGAGGTCCCTTCCAACCCAAACCTTTCTATGAGTGATTCTGTTCATTTTCCAGTGCAGTCTCCTGTGTTGCTGGTTAATGAGGAACAGCACTTCAGCAGTCAAGAAAGTCACTCCCTTGTTGTTGGATCACAACTAGTTCTTTCTGGGTAACTCCAGGTGCCATCTACAACAGCCTGTTCCCTAGACTCTACCAGTCTGTGTCTCCTCTGAAACACAAGTCTATGGTAAATGTCTGTGGTCCACCATGATGACACCCCAGCACAACCAGTTGAGAGAACAGATTTTGTTTGTGAAGGTCAATCTCGCTATCCTAGCCCAGTCTGGGGGATGGAGAGGAGAGCTCATGCTGGGTTTCCTTCTAGTTGAGGCATGGCAGAGTTTTAAGAATCTTCTACCTAAGCTTGCCACTGCTGTTTTGTGCCTTTAAGCCTTGTACTTCAGGAGAATCGTGGAATCATTAAGGTTGGAAAGGACCACTAAGATCATCAAGTCCAACTGTCAACCCAACACCACCCTGCCCACTCAACCACGTCCTGCAGTGCCACAGCTACACATTTTTTGGAACAGGTTTTGTGTAGGCCTGTATCACAGCTCCCATTTGTGGCAAAAGTACATCCTTTCATAGGATCATAGAATCAGTCAGGGTTGGAAGGGACCACAAGGATCATCCAGTTCCAACCCCCCTGCCACGGGCAGGGACACCTCACACTACATCAGGCTGGCCAGAGCCTCATCCAGCCTGGCCTTAAACACCTCCAGGGATGGGGCTTCAACCACCTCCCTTTCAAATAAGTCTTTGTGAAATAGGAGTTTTCAGCACTTTGGGGTATGGTTCACTACATGAAAAAAGGTTGAAATGAATGAGACAAATTCAGAGAGAGAGGATTAAAAGGTTTGTAGAAAAACGCAGGGGTGTTTAACAGGGTATGCAAAGAGTTGTGCCTAGAGACCAGGAGGTGTGGAGTCCCATGGAACCTGCATGTAGCATAATTCAAGCATTTCTGCAAATGCAAGTATATTAAATAAATTCTCCTCTAATATGTACAAAGGCAGAGGAAGGGCACCTCTTGGAGCAGAAAGAGAAGGGTGTGAGTATTTAAGGGAAAGAGGGGGAAAAACAACACATTGTTTACAAACTTATACTTTAAACTGTGTAACTGATCCATGCCTGTGGTCCTTCTCCTGCTCCACATTTGGTGTTTTGCGTGTGCTCTGCATATGAAATTACAGTTCTTTACATCAGCTTGGACCCTGGCTGGAGAGCAGCCAGGCAGAGAGGCACCTGGGGGTGCTGGTTGATAACAGGCTGAACATGAGCCAGCAGTGTGCCCAGCTGGCCAGGAGAGCTAATGGCATCCTGCCCTGGATCAGGAATAGTGTAGCCAGCAGGACAAGGGAGGTTATTCTTCCCCTGTACTCAGCACTGTTCAGGACACACCTTGAGTCCTGTGTCCAGTTCTGGGCTCCTCAATTCAAGAGAGATGTTGAGGTACTGGAATGTGTCCAGAGAAGGGGAATGAAGCTGGTGAGGGGCCTGGAACACAGCCCTGTGAGGGGAGGCTGAGGGAGCTGGGGGTGTTTAGCCTGGAGAAGAGGAGGCTCAGGGCAGACCTCATTGCTGTCTACAACTGCCTGAAGGGAGGTTGTAGCCAAGTGGGGGTTGGGCTCTGCTCCCAGGCAACCAGTGACAGTATAAGGGGACAGAGTCTCAAGTTGTGCCAGGGGAGGTATAGGCTGGATGTTAGGATGAAGTTCTTCACAGAGAGAGAGATTTGGTCTTGGAATGGGCTGCCCAGGGAGGTGGTGGAGTTGCCATCCCTGGAGATAGAATCATAGAATCATAGAACCAGTCAGGGTTGGAAGGGACCACAAGGATCATCTAGTTCCAACCCCCCTGCCATGGTCAGGGACACCTCACACTAGATGTGGTTGGCCAGAGCCTGATGAGGCTGGCCAGAGCCTTGAGGCTGTTCAAGAAAAGACTGGATGGGGACTTAGTGCCATGGTCTAGTTGATTGGATAGGGCTGGGTGATTGGTTGGACTGGATGATCTTGGAGGTCTCTTCCAACCTTGTTGATTCTATGATTCTAATCTAGGCATGGTAATTGAAAAAAAAAAAAAAAAAAAAGCTCTGGCTGTGGGGGGGATGACACAGCTGCTCCAGGCAGACCCAATCAGAAGCTTGTTGCAGCCCACCTGAAGCTTGTTGTAGTTCCAGCACTGTTAAATTGCACCCAACTATAGCACCTGGCAGATAACTCAAACCATAATTGAACCACCCCACCCAGCTGCTGCTCCCTCAATCCGAGTAACCTCTTAGTTAATAATGCTCACCTGGTAGAGTCAATGAAGACAGACATTTTAACCACACGCTCTTCCAGAGGGCTTGCTGAAGGTTGTGCTGCTCCTGTTGGTCCTTGTTGCTTTACTTCTGTGCTGGCCTGGTTGCTGCCTCACATTGCTGGTAATGTCTTTCACTGACCCTGGGTTTGAATTTGTTTGCTGAGCTAAGATCTGCAAAAGTGAAGTCTAACAATTCTACCATTTGTTCTAATTTAGTGAGGGGTGAGAATTAACAGATGGTGTCATTATCAAAAGCTGTTCAAGTGTTGAAACAACATAAATCCCACAAATGGAGAAAAAAAAAGCAAATACAAACTGCAGTAATTTTTTTTCTCTGATATCTGTGGAATAATAATCACCCTTTGCATTTATACTGTTCTTTTTTTAATCCACAGCTTTTGAACTGCTTCCAGATTATAACTAAAACTCAGCCCAGATCTATGAGAGAGGCAAGCATAACATTACTTCCTCGCCTGAAGTTCAAGGAATGGTTGAGAGTGTTGAAGGCTTACATTGGAGATCTCCACAAAGACTCTGGCTTCTTCTCCTGGCTCTGCTACTGCTTTAACTGAATGGACTTGGGTAAGTGGTTTTATTTCTCCATACTTGAGTTTCTCGGCTTCTAAATGAAGGGTGAGAAAGTTTTGCCTCCGTTGTGAAGCCTTTTGGCTTTGGCAAGACGAAAAGTGTGAGGTTGTAAGGTGTGGAGGGTGTTATTGCAATCATCATTATTCCTAAAGAGCAGATGCTGAGGGTGCTGAAAATGAAATCCCTGGTCTAGGTTGTCAAAGGGGCTGTGCATATCAATGTTCTGACTGAAGCCCTTCTCAAAGCTTGATGTTGAAGTGTGCCAGGGTAAACAACGTAAAACAAAGGAAGGTGGTTTCCTGATTGGTATTCTTTACTAATCATTTAAAGTTCTCAGGAGCTTTGCGTTCCAGCTGCCTGTGTGCTGTATTTTTGTAGTGTGGCAGTGTGTTTCCTTTCTCTTGCCTGTGCTCCTGCAGGTGTAAATGAGTGGTCCTGCAGTTAAATTCAGCAAGTAATGGTGATAAGGAAGTGAAGTGAGAAAAAAGATTTGAGCTCTCTTTCTACCACACTGGTTTAGGAGTTTGTGGTGAGGCTTTGTTTCGGGATTAATAGAAACAGATACAGTCAAAATCATCTCTGCTGGTAAAAAAATAGGTTTTAAGACTCAGTATTGTAATACTAATGGATCTTAAGTCAAAGGTCAGTTGATGATCATTGCATTTTAGAGCTGTATGTTTCAGAAGATAATACTTATGACGTTAATAATATTTATGTCTTGGTTAGCTCAAAGAATCCAGTGGTCTTTCGTGATCAGTGTTTGGAAGGGCTACATTTTCATAATGATTGTGAGCAAGGAGGGAGGGGAGAAAAAGTAAAAGCAAAAATAAAAGCCCTCACAATGCATTGGGAGGGGAAGATCTGAGGTTAATCCTGATCAATTCTATCCTCCAAACCCCTAAATTTCATGTATTTAACATTTCCTTCATTAAAAACTGGATGTTTTACAGTTGTCTAGTCAAACTCCCCTGCAGTAAGTAGGGACATCCCCAATTAGATCAGGTTGCTTAGAGAGCTTCATCAAGCCTAACCTTGAATGTCTCAAGAGATGCGGCCTCCACCACCTCCATGGGAAACCCCTTCCAGTGTTCCACCATCCTCATAGAAATTAACTTCTTTATAATGTCCCCTCCAAATCCATCCTTCTCTAATTTAAAACCATTGTCCCTTGCCCTGTTGCTACATGCCCTTGTAAACAGTCCCTCCCCTACTTTCTTGTAGCCCCCCTGGACTTCAGTAAAGCCTTCAACACTGGTCCCCACAGCAGCCTTTTGGGCAAACTGGCTGCCCATGATCTGGACAGGCACACTCTCTGCTGGGTCAGAGTGGTGGTAAATCCCCTTGGCAGCCAGTTACAAGTGGTGTTCCCTGGGGCTCAGTGCTGGGCACAGTTCTCTGATATCTTTATCAATGATCTGGACAGAAGATGAGCAACAGTGTCCTGGCTTGTGTTAGCAACAGTGTGGCCAGCAGGACCAGGGAAATGTTCTTACCCCTGTAGTTGGCATTGGTGAGGTTGCTTCTCGAGTACTGTGTTCAGTTTTGGGCCACTCACTACAACAAGGATATGAAGGTGCTGGAGTGGGTCCAGAGAAGGGCAATGAGGCCAGTGAGGAGTCCTGGAAGGAGTGTCTGTGGGAGCTGGGGTTGTTCAGCCTGCAGAAGAAGAGGTTGAGGGGAGACCTCATTCCTTTCTGCAAGTCCCTGAAAGAAAGTTGTAGCAAAGTGGGGGCAAGCCTCTTCTTCCTGGTAACAAGTGATAGGACAAGAGGAAATTGACTTATCTAAACCTCTCCTGGTGCAACATTATCTATTAGGGAAAATTTTGTCACCAAAAGGGTCATCAGGCACTGGAACAGGCTGCCTAAGGAAGTGGTGGAGTTGCTATTCTTGGAAGTGTTTAAAAGACATTCTGATGAGGTTCTCAGTGACATGACCCAACAGTTGTGTACAGGAAGGTGTTAGGTTATGGTTGGACTTGATGATCTTAAGGTCTTTTCCAACCACACGGTTCTATGATTCCACTTCTGGTACTAGAAGGCCACTATAAGTTCTCCCTGGAGTCTTCTCTTCTTCAGGCTCAACAACTCCAACTCTCTGAGCCTGACTTCATAATAGAGGCACTGCAGTCCTCTGATCATTTTTGTGACTCTCCTTTAAGCCCTGTCTATCAGACTGATGTCCTTCTTGTGTTGAGGGCCCCAGAGTTTTGGCCTTGGTCTTGGCCAGATGAAAAATAAATCAGAAAAGACTCCCTGGGGCTTTCCTAGCTTGGACAGCATTTGAAGTTCTGTAAAAGTGGGTTTCAGCTGCACTTGATCTAAGTTCCTGCAAACTGGCAAGCCAGCCTGTAAGCCAGCACAACACAACCTCAAGTTTGGCAACAAACTACTGCTGCCAGATGCCTTTGCTGTTCCTGCAGCTTTCTATGGATTCAAGGCACTTCAATTTTTTTTTTTTCCTCTTCTTTTTCTCATTTTGTTTTTGGAAATACTTTCAAAGTAGAACACAGTGTTTTGGGTTCTCTAGCCAAAGTTTAGCTGTCCTTTTGCATCTCTGCCAAACTTCCTGTTTTCAGCAAAAAAACAATTTATTATCTTGCTGGTACTTTAGACCTGGAAGGATTTGCAACCACAAATAAACTTCTGGAGTTTGGTTGTTTTGTTTTTTTTTTTTCCAAAGAATAAACACACTTGCTTCCTCTCAATTATGTGGCCTATACTAGCAAAGAAAAGTATTTAACCTTTGGGCCACTAGCAAGATTCAGAAAATGTTTTAATTGTGCAAAACTTCTGCACTCTGAACTTTTAAAGGGGGGATAATGGTGGTTTGGGGTTTTTTTCATACACTAGAAATCTTTGTTTTCAGGTGTTTGGGCAATAGCATCTTTCTGCCACATGCATGTTTAAAGAGTTTGGGGGCAAATTAAAATTTGCAGTCTTTTAAGAGATGTCCCTTTAGTAATTGACTGAAAGGGAGTGATGTACTCTGCCAAGGTAAAAATGTTCCTAAAGGCTTATTGCTGACAGTCCATGACCACATTGACACAAGAAGGAAACATCTCTGACAAGTAGGCAGAAGCCTTCCTTTTCAGCACCGTCACCAGCTCAAGTCTGTAAGTAAGAAATTAGGCAGTGGAGATACCTGTTGTCTTTGTGGAGGGAAAACAAGATGTTGTTTCAAACCAATGCCCTGCTACAGAGGAACTGTAGAAAAATTCATTAGTGGGACAATTCTCTTTGTCTGGGAGAAGATAAGATTGAGGCCAGGCCTGCATCAAAGAACTCAGGGGTGCTGGTAGATGAGGCTCTGGACGTGAAGCAGTAATGGTCCCTTGCAGCTCAGAAAGCCAATTGCTTCCTGGGCTGCATCAAAAGAAACGTAGCCAGAAGTTAGAAGAGAGGTTGTTCTGCCACTCTAGTCTGCTCTGGTGAGACCTCACCTGGAGCATCGTGTCCAGCTCTGGGGCCCTCAACACAAGGAGGACATGGATCTGTTGGAGTGGGTCCAGAGGAGGGCCATAAAGATGATTAGAGGGCTGGAGCACCTCTGCTATGAGCACAGGCTGAGAGAATTGGGCTTTTTTGGCTTGAAGAAGACTCTGGGGAAGCCTTACAGCAGCTTTCCAGTACCTGAAGAGGGCCTACAGGAAGGCTGTGAAGGGACTGTTTACAAGGGCTTGTAGTGATAGGATGAGGGCAAATGGTTTTAAACTAAAGAAGGGTAGATTCAGATTGGACATTAGGATGAAATTCTTTCCTGAAACACCAGAAAGGGTTGCCCAGGAAGGTGGTAGAGGCTTCATCCCTGGAGACATTTAAGGTCAGGCTTTTAAGGGGCTCTCTCTGAACAACCAGATTTCCTTGTGGATATCCCTACTTACTGCAGGGCAGGTGGACTAGATGACCTTTAAAGGTTCTTTCCAACCCACTGCATTCTATGAATCCCCTCTCTGCAAATGAAACATGGGGAGAAAAAAAACCCCACTCTAAATCCTTGTCTTTCATACCCAATGCCACTGTAGCATACAGGAGCTCAACAAAAGTATGTTTGTAACATCAGCTTTGGCATGAGTCTGTTTTCAAGGTAGGAGGTGGTAATTTGGCATTAGCCACCTCTATCTCTCTGTGCTTTCAAGAATTATTATGTATTACCTGCAACTGTTGGGAAGATGTTGGAGTCTATTTTCCGTGCTGTACTTCAAAGGATTTGCACATTCTTTGAAGGTGACTTAACAGCTATTAAATGATTCTGAAGGATGAGGGGGGGAGGAAATCGAAAGCTTTCAAACAAAAAAAAAAAAAAGGAAAAAGTTTAAAGGATATGTTTTAGTGTTGGAAATGAGCTATAAATCCTCAAAGTTTATGTGTATCACGTCTCTGAAATGGCATTTATTGTAGCAAAGAGAGAAGGGACAATTAATGGAGGGAAGGATGTTTTTAGGAGTTTAATATGTTCCTCCTTGTGTCACAGGGAGGGAAGAAATATTACATTTCGTAGAATCATGGGATGGTTTGGGTTGGAAGGGACATTAAAGGTTACCTAGTTCCAACCCATGAGCAGGGATACCTGCTAGCCCAGGTTGCTCAAGGCCTCATCCAACCTGACCTTGAACACCTTCAAGGAGGGGGCAGCCACAACCTCCCTGGGCAACCTGTTCCAGTGTTTTACTACCCTCACTGTAAATTTCTTTCTAATACCCAGTCAAAACCTACCCTCCTCCAGCCTAAATCCCTTCACTCTTCTCCTATTACAAACTCTTGTAAAAAGTCCCTCCCCAGCTTTCTTGTAGGCCCCCTTCAGGTACTGGAAGCAGAAGCCCCCCCAGCTGTACAGAAATCCTTTCCAAGTTGTAACATCCAGGCTACATCTTGGCAGGATGTTGCTGTTGCTTTCCTTAGGAAAATTGTACTTTTAGCCATACTCAGCAGTTTGGTGGTTTTCATTAAGTAATTATAAAATAACAAGAACCTCACAGTGTCAAATAATAAGAAGATCTGGGGGGAAAAAAAAAAAAGTTCTTTAATGTGTAGAAAAAAACCCCAAAGTCTAAATAACGAAAGTTAAAACGGATGTTGTCCTGTGCAACTGCTCTAGGTGAACCTGCTCTGGCAGGGGGGTTGATGAGGTCCCTTCCAGCCCCTATCATTCTTTGATGACTCTCTTGCTGCTTTGAATGGGATAATGCTATTGATATTGTTTCCATTATGATCTTACCAATAACTGTAGGGAACTCTAAAAAGTGCTAGGAAGATAAATGCACATGGGATTCACCAATGGGAAAGGTCATAGAATGGTTTGGGTTGGAAGGGACCTTAAAAACCACCTAGCTCCAACCCCCCTGCCACCTTCCACTAGACCAGGTTGCTCAAGTCCATGTCCAACCTGGCCTTGAACACCTCCAGGGAGAAGGGGACATGTTTCTCTAGAGTCAGTCTTAGATTCTTACTCCTTTAAAATTCCAATCCAGGAGATTTGTCATGAGCTCTGTGCTTATCCTTCCAAAATGAAAGCTTTTAAAGGGATAGTTGGAAATGTTGACACCACCAGCTTCAAAGCAGCAAACTGCATTTAGTATCCTGGGCTCTCAGTTGAGTTTGTTCAATCATGCTGCTTTGGAAATTTATTACCAAGGTTTTTTTGTTGTTGTTGGGTTTTTTGGTTTGGTTTGTTGTTTTTTTTTTTTTTTTTTTCCTCTGGGGAAATAATTACCAACACTCTCGTGTTTGTATGTGGAGGGGTTGTGGAGTGTGCTTATGTTTGTCAGCAGAGGAATTCAAGTCAATGAGGTTAAAGAAAGCCTTTCATTCAGCAAGACTGAGTCCTCAAAAGAAAGAGATGAGAATCTATTGGTTCTTGAATAATAGGTTGTGTCCCTTTGCTGGAAACACTACTTTGAGACAGTTTTCCTGCAAGTAAAACTCTACTGACCTGTAAGGCTTTTGTAAATAGGGCTGGTGAATCTGGGCTTCCTGTTAATTTTTATCCTGCTGCAAGGGATTGTGGCTTTCAGGTCTATTGGCTGACAGTCATGAAGTGAGGAGGAGGAGGAGAGTTGTTTAACATCTGAGCCTGTAGTAAAAGCTTTGATTCTGGGTGTCCTTACCTAAAAAGTATGCCCTACAAGGAGGAAATTAATTAGTGTGTGCCCAGCAAGGGCTTTGACAGAGGGGAAATAAGTGGCAGGGAAGTTCTGCTAGAGTAAGTACCTGGCTTGAGATGACATCAGCTGTCCAGGGAAGGATTTTGGTGGGATACTGGAAGAGATGCACATCCCAGTACTGCAAATATCATCTTAACTGATCCCTGTCTCACTACTGAGTCTAAGGACTAGAGCATTCCTCTGGATTTTTAGGAATGTGAGTGTTTTGTTTCAGACCAGTGGGGGTAGGAACTTACTGAGGGGAATTTGGAGTAAAGCCCAGAAACTCCAAAACTGGAGCCTTCTGTTTCAGTGAACTCTACATCTCTCATGTCTGTTGTCTTCCAGTTGGTTATTAATGGCCATAAAGCTTCCAGCCTGGCCATGTACAGTATCTGTATGCAGAGCTTTCCCCAATATACCATAAAGGGAACCACTTGCACACTTTCCCATCATCTGAACTGAGTTGCTGTCTTCCTGGACCATGCACCACACTGTGGCATTGGTTTAAGAAGAAACGTTGACCACCTGGAAGAGTTTGAAGTCTGAGTTCAGCCTGGGGTGTGTATGGAGGCTGTTTCTTAGATTTTCTTTGCATATGTCTAGAGTGTAAATTAGAGCCAGTTGGATTTTAGTGAGCATCTGCTCTATTCTGCACTGTGTAATGCACGGAGGAAGGAGAAAGGAAAAGGTGGCTGTGGCTCCTTGGCTCCTGGCTTGCCTGTCAGGTGCAAGAAGCAAGAGAACAAAGTTTTGTCGAATCCACTAGTGGCTGCCACTGACAGAAGCTGGAGCTTCCAACACTTATAATAAATAGATGAGAAGCACAGACTGCTGTGTGCTGCAGTGCCTTCTGGGACACACCACAGCCCTAGCACAGGTGCTGCCTGGCCAGAGTTCCCCTGGAGAAGGTGAGGACTAGGATGATATCTCCAGTAGTCTGAAGGCTGGCTTGGCTCTTGGCTCAAAACAGAAGGTTTAGACACACATAAATGACTGTTCATGTTTGGCTCTTTCTTTTTTCATGCTTAACCAGTGTTCCAAGTGGATCCAAGGAGTTGCCTGTAAAAGTTTCTACATCTGTTTCTTTCCTTAGGCTCTGCAGGTAACTTGTCAGTCGTTGCTTCTATGCCATTTGGGGCAGGAGGGGAATGCTGTGTTTATTTATATTTATTCGGTGTGTCTCGACCCTAGCCTGGACTTAAAGCACCTCACAAAGTTTTTTAAGACAAGCCATTAACAAATCCTAGCTGCAACAGTTTCATATCTTGGCTCATCTTTTTTTTTGTTTTTCTGGAAGTGTTTTTAATGAAAACCTTCCCCTCCCTCCAAAAAAAAAAAAAAAAAAAAAAAGCTAACCCCCTTAGCACATCAGCAGAAACCTCACGTCCCCAAAAGGGCTCTATCCTGATGCTGCTGGAAGCGACCTTTCAGTGGAGTGTGGATCCAGCTATGAGAATCACAAATTATCTTCATCAGTGATCTGGATGAGGGAATTGAGTGCACCCTCAATAAGTTTGCAGGTGACAGCAAATTGGATGGGAATATGCTTGAGGGTAGGAAGGCTCTATGGAGGGACCTGGGCAGCCTGGATCTGTGGACCAAGGTTGCTTGTATGAGGCTTAACAAAGCCAAGTGTCAGGTCCTACACTTGGGTCACAAGAGCCTTGTGAACACTACAGGCTTGGGGCACAGTGGCTGGAAAGTTGCTCATCAGAAAAGGACTTGGGGATGTTGGTTGACAGCTGTCTGAAAGTAAGCCAGCAGTGTGCTCAGGTGGCCAAGAAGGCCAACAGCATCCTGGTCTGGATTGGAATAGCGTGGCCAGCAGCAGTAGGGAAATGATTGAGCCCCTGTACTTGGTGCTGGTGAGGCCACACTTCAAATACTGGCTTCAGTTTTGGACCCCTCACTACAACAAAAATATTGAGGTGCTGGAGCGTGTCCAGAGAAGGGCAATGAAGTTGATGAGGGGTCTGGAGAACAGGTCAGGTGAGGAATGGCTGAAGGAACTAAGATTGTTTGGCCTGGAGAAGAGGAGCCTGATTGGAGACCTCATTGCTCTCTACAACTCCCTGAAAGATTGTAGTGAGATGGGGGTCAGTCCATTCTCCCTAGCATCATTCAATAAAATGAAGAGAAACAGTCTGGAATTGTGCCAGGGGAGGTTTAGGTTAGATAGTAGGAAAAATTTCTATACTGAAAGAGTGGTCAGGTATTGGAACAGGCTGCCCAGGGAGGTGGTGGAGTCACCATCACTGGAAGTGTTCAAAGAAATCTATGCACATGGCACTTTGGGACATGGTTTATTGGCCATGGTGGTGTTAGGTTGATGGTTGGGCTCTTAGAGGTCTTTCTCAACCAAAAAAATTCTATGATTGCATGATTGGTAGTGGTTAGAAGTGACCTCTAAGAGATCATCTAGTCCAAGATGGAATACAGTCAAAGATTTCAGAAGCCAGGACTGGAAGAGCAGTTCCAAATCAAGGGACATTTAGGAGATCCTGTTTTCAGGTACATGTGTTATGTTTAATAATTCTTCTGATATGCTTTCTGCTCCAGGAATCTACTCCAGGCTGCTAAATTTCACCTGAAGTGATTTCCCCCTCCCCCCCAAAAAAGTAGGGCTGAAGGGATGGAGCAGGACAGGGGGAGGCTGCAGCAACAGTGTTTTTGCAATAGTAGGGAGGGGGAAAAAAAGGCACAGAACAGTTCTGGTAATCTTTTCTTTAAAGCTGCATGGCACACCCATGCTTTGGAGCAGAGGGATGAAAGCTGGCAGTGAGCTGGCTTTTGTTTCAAGGATATGCATTTTGCAGTTTCTGTCAAAATCCACCCAAATTTGGCGAAGCTGTCAGGCTTTTAGCAAACGTGGTTCATGAATATTCAGCAGGAAGGAGTTGGATTTTAGCAGTGAGTGAGGCTCTCTGCCCAAAGAGCCACAGATCCTCTCTGAAATCTGCCTTGGCCCCAGGGCAGGAGTGCTGCAGGCTGGGAGGTGAAGATGCTCTTTCCATGTGCTGCCCAGTTCTTCAGGACTCTTAGAGGATGCTCAGCATTTCTGCCAGGAAGCCTACGCTCTGTGTTAGGCTATTTTTTTCCTAAGCAGTCTTTAGAGTGGTTTGGTTTGGATGTAGAAGAAAATGGCAAGGCAGGCAATGTGAGACCAGAAGCCTGGGCTCTGGCTAGGGAGGTGAAGAAACAGGAAGGTAGGAGAGAAGGAGCAGAGAGAGAGAACAAGCCCTGGGGAGGATTAGGCAAAAGGCCAGGGTGTTGGACTCTGGCCAGAAAGGTGGGGAATAAAGGACTGGGGTCAGGAAATGAGGCTAGAGTCTGGAGGAGCAGGGCTATGAATTAAGGGACACAGTTTGGAAGGGGGGTGAAGGTTATCTGGGGAGAACAGAGACAAGAGTTGTGTCAAAGTGGGTGAAGCTGCACAGAGTCTACCTTCTGTTATTCTCAAACTGTAAACTTTGTCTTTACTAATTCCAAGTTGAATGTATTCAGTTAACAAAAAAATTGGTAGTTGAGGCCCCATCCCTGGAGATTAAGTGCCAGGATGAAGTTGCCTTAAAAATTCAAACATCCCTATTTTTGATCAAGTTCCTCTTTCCATGTCAGCATGCAGTCTACAGAAACCAGGATTTAAGCTATCTGGCCAGGTTCTCAGCTGATGAGAACTAGTAGAACTTTGTCGTTAGTTCTGCACTGATTTATACAGAGAGCTTAGTCCTGTGAGCATCTTCCCACCTCTGTAATTTCCTGGCATGGCTCATGTCTTTAAAGGTAATAAAGATGTGATCTGGTACTCTCAGACCTGTCAGGAGGCTGAGGTTACTTATTAGCAGCCAAGAGCAGAATCTTTCTCTTCCTCTGTAAATTATCTTCATTTGACTGCGTTTTAAAACGCGTCACTTGAAAGTCTAAAATATTTGACAGCCTGTAAATGTATTCAACCTAGTGCAGCGTTTAGCAACGGTCAAATATCCAGCTCTACGTTATCTACTGTCACATATATTTACTAGATGTGCAAAAATGTCAACAGACAGAGTAGTTATGTGGAAAATATTACAATAAATGTAAAAATTGTCATCACTTACTGATGAAAATGACCCTAATTTATTTGGACCACTGACATGCAGATCTATCTTTGCTCTGACTCTTTATAATTTCAATAAAAAACTTTGTTTTACTATTTGTTTCCATCCCATGCAATGCCCTGGGACAAGTGAAAGTTAGACTGTCGAAGGTAGCAAGTGAAAATTAGTAGGCACCTTTTTTGTGTGTGTTTTCTGAGTGTATTGAAGTAAATATTGAATGAATTTTAACATTCCTAAACATTTAATGTCCTGGGAGCATCTAATATTTAGAGACAACTCTTGTATCTATTTTCTGCATCCCCCTCTCTGCTGTTTTTGTTTCCTATAAACTTCAAATCTAGTTTTCTAGTTGCAACTTTCTGTGAAATGCCAGAAAATCTTCTCAAGATTAAGAAGATTGTTTTGGTGTAACTCTGTAATGGAGCTGATTTTTGAAGTCAATAGGGCTACACTGACATAAAAGCATGTAACAGGTTGGCTGTATTAAGTGAGATACTGAAAGAAGGGACATAGTATCTGAAGGGGGCCTACAAGAAAGCTGGGGAGGGACATGTTTAGGCTATCAGGTAGTGATAGGACTGGGGGGAATGGAATGAAGCTGGAAGTGGGGAGATTCAGGCTGGATATGAGGAAGAAGTTCTTCCCCATGAGAGTGGTGAGAGCCTGGAATGGGTTGTCCAGGGAGGTGGTTGGGGTCCCATCCCTGGAGGTGTTTAAGGCCAGGCTGGATGAGGCTCTAGCCAGCCTGATGTAGTGTGAGGTGTCCCTGCCCATGGCAGCGGGGTTGGAACTGGATGATCCTTGTGGTCCCTTCCAACCCTGACTGTTTCTATGATTTATTTTTTTTTTTTCCTCATTGATCTCTCTAGACCATATTTGGTTCCAGATTGGTGTGCTGTTGTCTAGGGACACAATCCAGCAAATCCTATATCCAAATATTCTCTCAATTGTTGTGGAGCTCGCATGGGAGACCATAGAATTGTAGGGACTGGAAGGGATCTCTGGAGATCATCAAGTCCAACCCCCTGCAGAGCAGGACCACTCAGGGCAGGTCACACAGGAACACATCGAGGTGGATCTTGAAAGTCTCTAGAGCAGAAGCCTCCATAACCTTTCTGGGCAGCATGGCCCAGGGCTCTGTCACCCTTGCAGTAAAGAAATTTCTCCTTGTGTTGAGGTGGAACTTTCTGTGCTCTAGGTGTATCCATTGTCCCTTGCTCTATTGCAGGGCACCACTGAAAAGTGACAAGCACTTTCTTCTTGACACCCACCCTTCAGACACATAGAAACGTTCATAAGGTCCCCTCTCAGTCCTCTCTTTTCCAGACTAAAGAGCCCCAGGTCTCTCAGCCTTTCCTCAAAAAGGAGACCCTGGGCTGATCTTTGCAGGACCTGGGTATGAAAGAATAAGATCCCAGTGGCTCTTTCTGAATGGGACTGAGATTCATAGTCCTAATAGTGAAGTAACTGTTTTATTTTTCCTCTGGTAATTTCTGTGTTCTGATCATTTCTCAGCCCACCACATTTAACCGTTTTACTAATGTGCTCTCAAATATTCCATACCAAATATATTAATATCAGCATTATTACAGTGTTAGCACTTCTCTGGTCTTAGCAGATCTATTGTTTTCATTAGATAAATCTAGTCCCCAAGCTCTCAGCTTCCCCAGTTTAATTAATCCACCATCACACCAACATTGCCAAGAAACCTGTAGCTATTTATAGAACAGCTTCATATTTTAATGTACAAAAGATAAGACAGCTTGGGATGTTACAAACTATGCTGCAAGCAGGATTTAAAAGTAAAACAAAATTCATTTAACTCAGTGTTAGAAGCTATAGACTGCTTTTAATGCTTTTTTATCCCATGAAAAAATGCTCTAATTAGGCCATTCAAGCACTAATCTGTGCAGCAAGTGTGCAAACAACAGGGATAAGATGCTGAAACTTCTCCATAAAATTATTTTTGTTATTTTAGTGAAAAAAAAATTGTTTACCTATCCAGTAATCTGGATGGATAAGTCTCCACCAGTGAGCAACCAGCATTTTCCTAGACCCACCATACAGTAAGAAGAAAAATAATCCCACAGCTCTCCTGAAGTCCTCAAAGATTCCTGATTCTGGCTGTTCTGAACCAGAGTTGTTTACATCACTTCCCTGCCATATGAATGTCTCAATAGTGAAAGAATGGCTTCAAAGAAAGCTGTGAGATTAGCCTCAAAATATTAGACAGAAAAAGCTTACATGCTAGTGGCAAGTGATAGGATGAGAGGAAATGGCCTCAAGTTGCACCATTGGAGGTTTGGGTGTGATATCAGAAGAAAATTCTTCCCTAAAAGGGTTCTCAAGCACTGGAATAGGCTCCTCAGGCAAGTGGTTAAATTCCCATCCCTGGAGGTGTTTCAGAGGGACAGAGATGCAGTGCTGAGGGATGTGGTTTAGCACAAGCCTTGGCAGAGTTAGATAATGGGTCTAGGGAGCTTCTTCTACCCCTCTGCTCTGCCCTGGTGACACCACACCTGGAATACTCACCTGATGATGAGACTGGTCAAGGGACTGGAGGGAAAGTCTGATGAGGAGAGGCCAAGGGAGCTGGGATTGGTTAGCCTGGAGAAGAGGAGACCCAGGGGGGGACCTTATCACACTCTACAACTACCTGAAAGGGAAGTTACAGTCAGGTGGGGGTCAGGCTCTTCTGCCAGGCAACTTGTGACAAGAGAGGGCATGGCCTGAAGCTGCACCAGGGGAGATTCAGGTTGGATGTTAGGAAGCACTTCTTCATGGTAAGGGGAATTAGACACTGGAATGGACTGCCCAGGGAGGTGGTGGAGTTGCCGTCCCTGGAGGTGTTTAAAGAAAATTTGAATGTGGCACTTAGTGCCATGGTCTGGTCGATGTGCTGGTGTTAGGTCATAGGCTGGACTTGATGATCTCAGAGGTCTATTCCAGCCTCTCTAATTCTCTGATTCTGATACTAGATGGAAGAGGCTGGTCCCCACCTGACTAGAACCTGCTCTTATCCATGCTGACTGGCTCCTTCAGAGGCTTTGAGCAGAATTGTGAGGCATGACATTCCTCTATGAAAGTTACATTGGCTCATCCCCAGCTTATCAGACTTAGCTCTTTCTTGTATAATTCTTTTCTTTATTATTATTTCTGCAGCTTTATCAAAGAAATTGCTTCCTGTCCTATATTTCCTGGAAACCTTTTTTAATAGGTTTGGAGGAGGTATATTTGCCATCTGTGATTTCTTTGGCAGCAGGTGGATGGAAATAGTAGAGTTACAGTAATAGTAATGGTATTTTCATACCAGTGGTATTTGAGTTCCTTTAGAGACCTTTGGTGAGAAGTAGTGAAAACTCATGTGGGCACTCAGCTACTGTGTCTTTAAGAGTCAAGAGATTTGGAGAAAAGTCAGTGGCTTTGTGCAGATGATAGCATTGGCCCTTGTGTGCCATCATAGAATAGTTTGGGTTGGTGTGGACCTTAGAGATCATCCAGTTCCAATCCCACTGCTGTGGGCAGGGACACCTTCCACTAGCCCAGGTTGCTCAAAGCCTCATCCAACCTGGCCTTGAACACGTCCGGGAGAGGGCATCCACAATCTCCCTGGGCAACCTCTTCCAGTCTCCCGCCACCCTCACTGTCAAGAATTTCTTCCTAACCTCCAGTCTACACTGCCCTCTTCCAGCTTCAATCCATTCCCTCTCATCCTATCACTCCATGCCCTTGTGAAAAAAAAAAAATAAGCCTTTGCCCTGAAGTGTTACTCTAGCATGGCCAGAGAGGCTTTTGAAACTAGATGAATTTTTCCTCGATATACAAGTGCATTGCAAAAACACACACACAAACAACAACAAACCCCAAACCATAAAAAGCCCTTTTGCAAATACTGATTTCAAAACAAATTATTCTGTATTTACATATGCAAAATAAATCAATGGCATTCTCAATAGCAAATAGATGCAAGGTGTCCTGTTGAAGCAAGTAGCACACTCTCTTAATTTTTTTTTTTCCTCTGTTCAATACCCCAACTATTCGCCATTTTTCTTCCAAATACTGAATTTGGGAAAGCCAAGTTTCTCCATAAAAGAGGGTTGAAAATATTTTGATTTAACTCAAAAGGCATTCAGGAGCAAGCAAATCCCCACCAAGTGTTTTCAGTCCGTAGATTTCAATTTGTATTTAATACTTGCATAACTTAAACATTAACCAGGAGGATTTTTAAGCCTTTTTTTTTTTTTTTTAGTATTAATTTAGTGTAAAAAAAAGACTCCTCCTGGACTGAGATCTTGTATCTCAAGTTTCAGACCGAAGTAAACTTTTACAGCCGAGTTGTAAAATAGCAGTTTATGAGACGGACTCTGCCAAAACCTTAACTATAACTCTGCCAATGTGCCATTAGAATAATCCAACAGTAATCATGGTCCATTATATTAAATCACTCACATGGACAAAGGCTGCTAACCTTTCCAAGGAGGGGGAGAAATAACAAAAATGCTCCTTTCAAATCAGGGATAAATTCCAACTGAGAAGACCAAATGCTCCAGCCTTTAAGTAGTGAATACATTTACTTCTCCCCAGGGCTCAAATAACCCAGCATTTGGTAAATGTTTAACAAGGAGGAATTCTCCCTCCCATTTGCCCTTTTCTCATATACACTAGATTAACAAATTTAGTTTAACAAGATGATCTGTGTTACCCCCTGGTAGCCCTCAGTTAGATCCTCCCTCCTCTTAGCAGTGTATCATCCCAGTCCATTTGTTTGAGAAGAGCACCCGAGGTAATTATCAGCGTGACAGAAATGCTGCCTTGCACTACCAGCCTTACCTCTTCCACACTCAAGCCTCCCACACGTGTGACAAGTTGGTTTTGCTGTTGCTCTTTTCTTTTTGCATGTGGTTGGTTTGGTGTTTGTCTTTTTTTGTTTGTTTTGTTTTGTTTTTTCTTAAGGCAATCTTTTTTTTTTTTTTTTTTTTGGTAACATCTTACAGAGGAGATTAAGCAAATGTGGCATGGAACTCTTGACACTGGTTGTGTCTCCCTGCAGCATGGCAGGAACTAAATCAATGTCTCTGCAGGAATTCACAAATCCAGCTTAGGACTCTCATATTTAGTCCTGGGTAAATGAATGTTGTTGAGGACAGGATAACCACAGGCACCTCGACACATTCAGAGGCTGGGTCTGCATCAGCTCTGCATAGTCACCCATCTCTGCCTTAGCCTTTTCTATTTTCAGTTGGGCTTTGCCACAGTCAGGTGCCCTGTTGTTGTCTCACATTGTAGCTGGTGAGCTGGATGAATGACAAAACTCTGATGTCCAAGCTCACACCAATGAGAACAGGATTGAGATTTGGTGAAACCTTTCCTGCTGTGCTTTGTGGTTTGGGGGTCTTGTTTGTGGTTTGGGGGTCTTGTTTGTGGTTTGGGGGTCTTGTTTGTGGTTTGGGGGTCTTGTTTGTGGTTTGGGGGTCTTGTTTGTTGTTTGTTTGGTTTTCTCCCTTCAGTTTGTGGACAGAATTTGGAGCTCTCCTGGTTTTCCTGGCCATGAGTTAGAAACTTCTGTGCTACCAACTTTGTCCAAAGATGTTTGTAGAAGTTGACATCTGCAAGGGCTGGGAGGAGAAGAGAGTTAGGATGAGAGGGAACCAAAGCACATATTGGTGATTCAAAGCTCACCAAGCAGCTGCATTTAATTCCAGAACTAGAGCTCTTACCTACTGTCAACACTTACAAGGTGGTGGTGACAGCTGGCAAAAGACTCTAATGCTTTTAACAGCAAATAGTGTCACTGACTAATAAAGCATCTTCCCATGCTTTAATCAGAGGCAATACAGAATCACAGAATGGTGAGGGAGTTGGAAGGGATCTATAGAGATCATCTACTCCAACCTCCCTGTCAGAGCAGGATCACCTAGAGTAAGTCAGTGAGCAACACATCCAGGCAGGTATTGAATGCCTCCAGAGATGGAGACTCCACCTCTTGGCAGCCTGGTCCAGTGCTCCAGCACCTTCACAGTAAAGTGTTTTCTATAATTTCAGGTGAAACCTTTTATGACTTAGTGTGTTCCAGCTGCCCTTTGTCCTGTCACTGGCCACCACTGAGAAGAGCCCAGACCCATCCTCATAAAGCTCACCTTTTAGATATTGACAAACATTGGTAAGATGCCCTCTCAGTCTTCTCCTTTCCAGGCTAAAGAGACCCAGGTGTCTCAGCCTCTCCTGGTCAGAAAGGTGCTCCAGTCCCATCATCACCCTTGTGGGCCTCCATTTGACTCTCTCCAGTAGTTTCCTGTTCCTCTTGGACTCGAAAGCCCCAAAAGAACTTAGGTTTGTTGTTGAAATCTTGCTAGAGGATTCTCCTGCAAAGTTTTGTGGGGGTAACTCTGTGCACAGTTACTGTCACCACTTTGTTCTGTGCCACATGTAGGATGTCCAACCATTCCAAACTGGGAAGGCCTGGGTGGAAGTCAAGCAGTTATTAGTATGCTGGAGGAGAGCTAAGTGTGATGCTGCTCAAAGAGTGTGCAGGCAGGGTGGCATTCCTCCATAAACTGCTGATTTCATCACTTCACCAGTACTGAAGGCTCCACACCTGATAGTGCACAGTGACTTAAATATCCATGTCAAAAGAACCTTGGAATCAGCTCAGGATTGTGGTGATGACAAGGACTGTGGTGGTCTGCTTTACTGTGGGGAGTCGCCTGCTGTTTGGCTTGGTGGGACCCCAGCTGAGCAGCAGGCTGTTGTCATTCCAGGTGGCTTCTCCCTGCTTTCTGAGCAGGTGACCTGGAAGGGTTTCTTTGGGGACTTGCTCTTGTCACTTCTGTCTCTGACACCTCAAGCTAGATAATGGCCAGGTCAGAGTTCAGTCAGGCTGGCAACTGAGCCTGATAGTGAGCATATGATAACTTGCTTCTTGTGTGATACACATCACCAGCAGCTCAATGCTGAGCCACTGGGCTACACCAGATGGGGATTGTGCCATCATTTCTGTGGGAAAATTCTAGAGATGGTCAAGATCCAGGGAAAGCACAGCCATGTTGTTCCTTGAGCTGGGATGGTTTGGGTTGGGATTTACTCTCGGGTAAAGCAAGCACTTCACCTGTGTCCATGCCTTAGCATTTTGGCTGTGTTTACCAAGGTGATGGCTTTGGGGAAACTTCTCAATGGAAAAGAAAGGAGTTTGCAAGTGTGCTCTGCAAATACATTCATTTCTAAGGAGTTGATGCATGAAAGGGTCTCTCAAAGGACATTGAGATGCTGGATCATGCCCAGAGAAAGGCAACAAAGGCTCTAGAGAACAAGTCTTATGAGGAGCAGCTGAGGGAACAGGAATTGTTTAGTCTGGAGTAAGAGGCTGAGGGGAGGGCTCCCCTCAGGTAGCTGCTTTCTACAAGTACCTGAAAAGAAGTTGTAATGAGGTGGGGGCAAGTCTCTTCTCCCGAGTGACTAGAGGCAGAACAAGAGGAAATGGACTGAAGTTGTGCCAGAGGAGGTTTAGATTGGATATTGGAATAAATTTCATTCCTGCCAGAGTGGTCAGGCATTGGAACAGGCTGCGCAGAGAGGTGGTGGAGTCACTGTTCCTGGAGGTGTTTGAGAAATGTGTGGACATAGCACTTCAGGGCATGGCTTAGTGGCCGTGGTGGTGTTGAGTTGTTGTTTGGACTTGATGATCTTAGAGAGGTCTTTCCTCACTCTAATGATTCTATAATTCAATGGAAGGCATGTTTTAATTGTAACTAGCTCCTTTAATTGTTGGCAAAGCAATAAATTCTCATTTGTCTTTCCATGAAGTACCTGAAACAGTACAGCCTAGGTCCAGGAAAGCAGTGGAGGACTCATTTTGGTGGATAAATAGCACTCTTCATTCTGAAGTTATTCCCACAGTCATTCTGCTGTACTGAGACATGAGAAAGCAAAACCATTCCAGTGCTTCAATGCTACTAAAAAAAACTGATTCAGCAGGACAAGTGCATAACAGAACTGTGTCAGAAGATAATCACTCCTGGCTGCTGCACAAATGCAACAGCAAAAACTCATCCTTGTCATAAAGATGCAATTGTAAATGTCTCAGCAGTATGGTCAAAAGGTGAATACCCAGATGATGGAGTAAAGAACTCTCAGCTCTGTAACCATCTCCATGTATACACATCTGAAATGCTTTCTGTTTTGCTCCACTGTCTTCCCCAGAAGGAGCATCTCCAAATGCCTGGGGAAAATAACTCTTACAAAAAAAACCCCCAGAAAATCATGCAATGCTTTGGGTTGGAAGGGAACTTAAAGATCATGTAGTTCCAACACCCCCAGCATGGCCAGGGGCACCTTCCACTAGACCAAGCTGCTCAAGGCCTCATCCATCCTGGTCTTGAACACCTCTGTGGAGGGGGCATCCACAATCTCCTTAAGCAACCTGTTCCAGGGTCTCACTACCCTTACTGAAAGGAATTTCTTCCTAATCTCCAGTCTCAATCTACCTTCCTCAAGCTTCAATCCATTTCCTCTTGTCCTATCACTATAAGCCCTTATTAAAAGTTCCTCCCCAGCTTTCTTATAGCCCCCCCTACATGTGCATTCATTTCAGGAATTACAGGAATAAAATTAAAACTTTATTTTTATATGATTGGCAGATCACTTTCTGCTCCTGCAGCTAATAAAGAAAAATTAAATCAGATCCCCAAATTCTCCATTCTAGAGGTTCAAGCATTTCAAGATACTGAAGGAGGCTTCTCTGCTTGGCCTGTAAGCTATCTAATCAGTAGCTTTCCTAACTGGTCTTTGGTTTGAATGCTCTTTTAATTTAGGTTCAAGCAGTATTTGATTCTGCAAAATGCTAGAAGTGGTCTGCAAGCTGTCCACCTCCAGTGGAATCATAGAATTGTTAGGGTTGGAAGGGATCTCAAGGATCATCTAGTTCCAACCCATGTAAGGTCTGTGAACCACAGAGATACTTGAAGACCTTGCAAAATGACAGGAAATGTCATTAGATGGACTTCAGTATCTTGCAAGGTCAGGAAGTGACTTCTGAGTGTTTGTCAAGCAAGAGCAGGGTGAGGCTGAAGGTGCTTCTGGGGGCCTCTGTTGATGCACTTACTGCACTTGAACATCTACTGTTGAGTGGGCTGGGTGGACATAGATAGCAAAGCTGTCAGCTTGTCTTCCTGGGTCAGTGAAATGGTTTGGGTGAAGAGGAATGTCAGTTATTCCAGGGAACACTGAACATAGAATTATGGAACTCTATTGGTTGGAAAAGACCTTTAAGGACAAGTCCAACCATTCTCTAATTCTACTATGTCTGGGGCTGAACCATGTCCTTCAGCATCACATCTCTGAATCTTCCAATCATCTCCATAGATGAGGATTCAACCACCTCCCTGGGGAGCCTGTTCCAGTGCTCAAGAGCCCTTTCAGTGAAGAAATTTCTTCTAAGATCCAATCTAAACTTCCCCTGGTGCAACCTGAGGCCATTTCCTCTCATCCTGTCACTAGTTACTTAGGGAGACCAACACCCACCTTGCTCCAACCTCCTTTCAGAGAGTTGTAGAGAGCAATGAGGTCTCACCTCAGCCTCCTTAATTCCAAACTAAACAACTCCAATTCCCTCAGCTGCTCCTCACAGGACCTATTGTCCAGACCTTTCACCAGCTTCCTTGCCCTTCTCTGGACATGCCCCAGCACCTCAATGTCTTCTTGTAGTGATGCCCCCAAAATGCAACCCAGGACTCAAAATGTGGTTTCATATTTATCTGGGGAGGCTTCCATGAGCAATACTTGCCGTGAGTGGTGTAAATGATGTGATGTGTAAAGAGCAGGAACTCAATAGTGTGAGCACAGGTTGGCCTTGGGGCTTTTGAATGGAGCCTTCTCCTGAAGTCCCAGAGTTTGCTGCAGTTCAGGAACCTCATGAAGCACGGCTGAGTTGAGAGCAGCCTTGCAGGAAAGGACCTGCCCTGCAAGGATGGGATGATTAGTTTACAAAGCCCTTCTTTGTTCTTTGCTTGCCTCACTGATTTTTAGCTATTTTTAAAGGTCAATTACTCAAGTTTTTGTTGTGATAACATCTAGTGATGGAGGTAATGAGCATCTTTGGAGTTGCTGATGCATTAATGGCTGTTTCAGAAGCAGATTGAGTTCTGGCTGACTTGGGGCTCCTTCTGATGTGCCTGAAGTCACACTGTTAAAGCAAGAAAGGTGTTAAGTCTTTCCAATCTGCTTCTCTTGAAATTCATTGAGTAGAGACCTAAACAGACCAATGTTGATTTGGTCCAGTGGTGTAAGATTGAAAAGATGCTAAAGGAGACTGTTAATGAGCTCTGGACCATCCTGTGTTGTAGCTAAGTCCTGCTGGGGGTTAGAGTAGGGTCAAATGTATGTGAAGCCCTTAGGGTTTCTCAGAGTGGGGCATTTCACTGCCTTTCCTAAGAGTGAGCCATGCCATGGGAGATGCAGGTTAGTTTTGGGAACAGCTGTGGATTCTGTGCCAAGAAGCCACACCACGCTACCAGGCTAACAGGAAAATCTCTGCCATGAGATTGGTTTTATGCTGTTCATGGAAGGTGCTAGGATCTGTGATGATCCAGAAAGACTGACAGAAACTCTTCTGGTTCTGCTCAGAGGCTAAGTGCTCTCCTGGAAAACTGGGATTTGTCTGAGGAAAATGGTGTGAAAGATCTAGAGGGAATGGCAGTTGTAAATAACATGCAACTAGATGTGAGAGAATTTGATACAAGCTTTCAGCTTTCATTCAAGGCCAACAAAAACATTAAAAATCCCCTTTTTGGTTGCAAAGGAGCTGGCTGTCTTGTTTCATGGCTAAGGCTGTCCCATCTTGGCTGGGTTTTCTTGGTTTCAGGTGTAGGTTCAAAAATATCATAACTACTTCCAAAAGTTCAGCAGAAAGTGCTGCTTCACCAGACTTTGGGGGATGGGGAAGAATCAGATATGAGTTCACAGTATCACAGAGGTTGGAAGGGACATCAGGAGATCATCAGGTCCAACCCCCCTGCCAGAGCAGGATCACTTAGGGTAGTCTGCACAGGAATGCATCCAGGTGGGATTTGAAAGTCTCCAGAGAAAGAGAATCTACTACTCCCCTGGGGAGTCTGTTCCAGTACTCTGTTACCCTCACTGTACAGAAGTTTCTCCTCATGTTAAGGTGAAATCTTCTGTGTTCAAGTTTGAACCCACTTTTCCTTGTCTTATCACTGTGAACCACCCAAAAGAGCCTGGCCCCCTCCACTTGACACCCACCACTCACATATTTATACACATTTATGAGATCCCCTCTCAGTCTTCCTTTCTCCAGACTAAACAGCCCCAGGGCTCTCAGTCTCTCTTCACAGGGGAGATGCTCAAGTCCCCAAATCATCCTCCTGGCTCTCCCTTGGACTCTCTCCAGCAGGTCTCTGTCTCTCTTGAACTGGGGAGCCCAGAACTGGACACAGCATTCCAGGGGTGGTCTCAGCAGGGCAGAGCAGAGAGGTAGAAGAACCTCCCCAGCCCTGTTGGTCACACTTTTCTTGCTGCACCCCAGGATCCCATTGGCTCTCTTGGCCACAAGGGCACATTGCTGTCCCATGCAGGACTTGCTGCCCACCAGCACTCCAAGGTCTTTCTCTGTGGAGCTGCTCTCCAACAGGGCAGCCTCTAACCTGTCCTGGTGCCTGCTGTTATTCCTCCCCATATGCAGGACCCTGCCCTTGTCCTTACTGAACTCCATGAGGTTTGCCTGCCCCCAGCTCTCAGCCTGTCCAGGTCACATTGGATTCTGCACAGCCTGACAGGTGTCAGCCACCCCCAGTTTTGTATCATCAGAACTTGCTGAGGGTACTCTCAATGCCCTCACCCAGGTCATTGATAAAGATATTGAACGAAACTGGACCCAGTACTGATCTCTGGGGGACACCTCTTGCCACAGGCCTCCAAGTGGTCTCTGTGCCATTGATGCTGACCCTCTGAACTCTGTTGTGGAGCCAGTTTTCAATCCACCTCACTGAAAGCCATCTATGCCACATTTCCTGAGCTTTTCTATGAGGATGTTATGGGAGACAGTATCAAAAGCTTTGCTGAAGTCAAGATATTTGACAGTTGTCCTTTGCATTTCTCATAACAAACCTCCTCAAAACCAACCACTCTCCCTCTGCTCTGGTGTGAAAAGGCCATGAAATTACTTTTTTTTTTTTTTTTTATTCTTCTCTCCTCTTTTTGATATGATTTCAATACAAAACTGTATTTCAGGCAGAGTTTGCTCCCAGCACTACGCTGCCCTACAACCTTGCTTGTAGACCTCATCAGCTACTCCCCAGCCATCCTAAACTGTGAGACTCCAGAGCAGCCTGGGAACAGGGGTTGGAGCTCCATTCTGGGTGCTGCTCAGAACGTTTTTTTTTTACACAACTCTGGTTTTGGCTTCTTGTCACGCAAATTAACTAATTAAATAACACATAGGAAACAGATTTTGGTCCAAGTCTGAATCACCAAATCATTAATTTAAGAAAAAATGATGGTTTGCTTTCTTAATGTGTTAGATTTCCCCCAAAGGGGTGCTTGGGAAGTTTATTTGAATTAGATGTGAATTCACAGAATCACAAAATCATTAAGGTTGGAAAAGACCTCTGAGATCATCAAGTCTAACCAACAACCCAACACCACCATGGCTACTAAACCACGTCCAGAAGTGCCATGGCCATACATTTCTTGAATATCTCCAGGAACAGTGACTCCATCACCTCCCTGGGCAGCCTGTTCCAATGCCTTATCGCTCTCACAGGACAGAAATTTTTCCTAATATCCAACCTAAACCTCCCCTGGCACAATTTCAGGAGATTTCCTCTCATCCTGTTGCTAATTACTTCAGAGAACAGACCTTCCCCCCACCTCACTACAACCCTCCTTTCAGCTAGCTGCAGAGAGTGAGAAGGTCTCTCCCCAGCCTTCTCTTCTCCAGACTAAACACCACCAATTCCCTCAGTCACTCCTCATAAAACTTGTTCTCCTGCTCCCTCACCAGCTTTTTTGGCCTGTGTAGACACTCTTGCAAAGAATGAAAGCTGCTTTAGGTTGGCTTGGCCTTGGGAACAGATTTAGTCCACCCTAGGTCTTGGTAAGTGTTTCCTTGCTGAGATATAATTAGCTAATTAGCTGATTTAACTAATCCTGCTTTAAAATTTAATTTGGATTAGTTTCCTTGGCTGTCCCCAGAGAGACAGAAGGGCTTAGCTCTCGTGGTAAGTCATGCTATCAAATTCTGGAAGGACATTGCATGTGCAATAGTGCTTCTGTAGCATCCCATCTTTGGAGCCTAGGTATCAGGGTGGGGAACAAAGAGCTTGTGAGTGATCTGCCCTTGCCACCCATTCACTTGGTTCAGTTAACTTCCAGAGTCATTACCTGATCCAGGACTTGGATTTCAGATGTCTCTGACCTTTTGCTTGAGAAATTTGGGCTCTAATTTCGAGTCAAGCCATGAGCTCTAGGCAAGGTCTCAAGTTTCTTTGTATATTGCCAGGCTTCAGTGCTGGATACACAGCTAAGTGACATCTGAAAATTCACAGGAAGTCAAAGTTAAGTTTTTAATTAACAAACAAGTTGGATGTAGCATCTGTGAAGATGTTAGACTTCAGCCTAGAACAGGGGAGAAATTAGCACCTAGGCAGATTGGACATTTCCTGCTTGGGTAGGGTCTGATGAATTTTAGCTTTTGAAGCTATTTCTGAGCCATTAGTTGCACTTTTTTATTTTATTTTTGAGAGTCTACTGAGAATGAACTGAAAAAGACTAGATGGAATGCATGTACTTGAGCAGAGAAAGGAAAAGAGATTAAATTAGATTAGACTTCTCTGAGTGCAAAACTAGGTGGTTAATCCTACCCAGAGTATTGTTATCAACATTCCCCTATCCAATGGGAAGAATGGGATGTGTAATATTCCAGAGTTATCTGTCCTGCTTTCAGCTCTGGTCAGTCTTCTCATTAATGATTTACACAGTGCAGGAGAGAATATATTTAAATTTGCAGACAACATGAAGCTATGGGGGCTTGTAAAGATACTGCAGAGCAGGATTAGGAATTAAGAAAGGTGTACACAAGTAGAGGAATTGCCCCCAATACAAAAGAAAAACCAAAAAAAAAAAACCAAATGGGGACTGACCTCAGTGGTAATCCAGTGCACAGAACACAGAATCAGCCAGCTGGGAAGAAACCTCCAAGATCATCAAATCCAACCAATCACCCAACCCTATCTACTCAACTAGACCATGGCACTAAGTGCCTCATCCAGTCTCTTCTTAAACACCTCCAGGGATGCTGACCCCACCACCTCCCTGGGCAGCCCATTCCCAGGGGCAATCTTTCTTTCTGGGAAGAACTTCTTTCTAAGCTCCAGCCTAAACTTCCCCCTGCACAGCTTGAGACTGTGTCCTCTTATTCTGCTACTGGTTGCCTGGGAGAAGAGACCAACCCCCACCTGGCTACAACCTCCCTTCAGCTAGTTTTAGAGAGCAATGAGGTCTGCCCTGAGCCTCCTCTTCTGCAGGCTAAACACCCCCAGCTCCCTCAGCCTCTCCTCATAGTGCTGTGCTCCAGACCCCTCCCCAGCCTTGCTGCCCTTCTTTGCATGAGCATGGGATGCACACCTGCTTGGCAGGTGATGACACTAGAAAGTTTGTGTGAATTAATTACAGCCAGATGATAGAATCACAGACTGTTAAGGGTTGGAAAGGACCTCTAGAAATCATTGTGACCAACCTGCCTGCTAAAGCAGAAACACCTAGGGCAGGTCACACAGGAATGCATCCAGAAGGGTTTTTGAAAGGCTCTAGAGATGGAGGCTCCATAACCTCTCTGGGCAGTCTGTTCCATCACCCTCGCTGTACAGCAGTGTTGAGGTGGAACCTCCTGTGTACCTCTTCCCCCTCCTATCACTGGGCACCACCAAAAAGAGCCTGGCACCTTCATTTTGATTCCCACCCCTCAGATATTTATAGACATTGATAATATCCCCTCTCAGCCTTCTCTTCTCCAGACTAAACAGCCCCAGGGCTCTCAGTCTCTCTTCATAGGAGAGATGTTCAATTCCTGCAATCATTGCTGTAGCTCTCCGTTGGAGATCACAAACTGAATGCAATTTCCCCCAAACACCTCATGCTATGGCAAAACAAACAAAAACCCAAACAAAAGAACAACAAACAAACAGAAGGACAAAAACCCAACCAACCAAAAGACACTGAAAAGACAAACAAAAGAGACAGTCCTTGTTCTTGGAATTTATTAAATATCCAGCACTCAGGATACCATATGTATTACTTGGCACTGAGAAGGTCTTTGCTAGGTTTGCTACTTTTCTCTTCCAACTGGGTCAGTTGGAAAGAGTCCAGAGGAGAACACTGAGGCTAATCAAAGGTCTGGGTAAGATGGCTTTGGGAAAAAGCAAAGTTCTGTTCACAGGATGTCAGGGGTTGGAAGGGATCCAAAGAGATCATCGAGTCTAACCCTCTGCCAGAGCAGGACCATACAATCAAGCTCAGGTCACAGAGGAACACATCCAGCCAGGCCTTGAAAGCCTCCAGAGAAAGAGACTCCACAACCTCTCTGGGGAGCCTGTTCCAGTGCTTTGTGACCCTTACAGTAAAGAACTTCCCCCTTGTGTTGAGGTGGAACCTCCTGTGCTGCAGCTTACATCCATTGCTCCTTGTCCTATCACAAGTGAGCAGAATTCTGTCGTTTCCCTCCTGACCCCCAGCCCTCAGATATTTATAAACATTTATTAAAGCCCCTCAATTCAAGATGTGAAGAAAGGAAAGAAGTATTTATTTTATAGATGGGGAACTGAATCATACTAAGGACTTAAGAGACTGTCCAAAAATAATACAGAAAAAACAAACAACCAACCAACCAAACCACTGTGGCAGAAAATGGATTCAAGCCTGAACTTTGTGATGTCTCTCTCAGATCCCTAATTACAAGACTGTTGTCAATTTCCCAAGTTGTTGTCTTAAATGTAACCATAGCACTTAGACTTTGAACTGTTTTGCTGCTAAATTAAGCCTTTCTTTGCTCTCCTGGAATACGAAGCTGGAACACTAGTATGATTTACTAGAAAATGATGATTTCACACCAAAAGTAGGGAGACGTGGCCAAATGGAGAGGGGAGAATTCTTGCATCAGGCTGACCCATTAGGTGTCACGTCAAGGAGTGCCACATTGCTGCCTTCCTGCAGCTTTGTGATAAATCTCACACTTGTGGCTGCAGTGCTTGCTGTGGCTCTTGCTGTGGGTATCTCTGGGGATCCTTGGCTGGAGGCATGGAGGCCAGCTGTGCTGTTAGAGAAGTGCCATCGTGGGAAGCTGAAGCTGCAGCCAGCATGGATGTGATAGCAGCACCGTGGCTGACATTCTTGGACACCTCCTCTTTGCTGTTCTCCTCTTTCCCACTCTTGCTTTCTCCAGCCCATTGAACTGCACAGGTCAAATGAAAATTTCTACTAGGCAACATTTTTTTCTTCTTTTTCCTCCTTCCCAACACCCCCTCCCTCCCTTAATGCTTTCAACCATCTGAACTTGTTCAGGGAGAAATATGTGCTATGTCAGAGGCATGTGGGTGTGAAAGAGCAGGCTAAGGAAGGCCTTTCTGCAGGTTAAGAAAACAGCAAACTCGTTCTGTGGCATTCTCTCATCCTCTGGTGACCTGCACAAGACACAGGGAGTGTTCTACATTTACCTGAAGCAAAAACAAAGCAGGGAAAAAAAAAAATAAAGCTCTGCAGTTGTTGGGTGGAGTTGGAGTGAATGAGCACGTGCATACCAAAGCAAAATTATCTTGGGTTGTGTTGCTGGTCTCTTTCATAAGTGTTAGGCAGGTTTTTTTGGATAGGAAACTTCCAAGGAAAAGGGAAGAAGAGTGGGAAATGGAGATTCAGCAGCTGCTAGCTTTACTTTCCCTGAAGCAGCTTAGTAGCTGCTCTCTGCCAGTTTTTGGCAGAGAGTTAAAAGCTGAGTATCTGTTGGCTATCAGGCCAGCGCTGTCAGTCACCTGCATTCAGGTTAATGCTTCAGGGAGCTGGTCAAATTCCAAGGGATAACTCACCTAAGTAAAGGTATCACTGCTCTTTCATTGGAACTAGATGTTCTCCCCTCCTCCCTCAGTCTCCTGCTCCTTCTTTGTGCCGTGGTAAAGTGAGATGGCTCCGCACAGCTCGTGGATGTTTAGATCCAGACCAAAATTTTGTGTCTCCGATGGGGGGGTGGAAGGGGAACATAGCTTGAGTCTAGCAAGTTTGAGAGTAAGAATGACCCAGATGAATGTCTGCTTTTTGCAGAACAGGATGAACTGAACAGATAGGCTGAAAAATGCAGTGAGTAAGAGGTGCAAACTCAAGCCTTTGGTATGCAGCGTAATCTGGCACAGCACCCGACTTGCCTGACTAAGCTGCTTTATGTCAGCATGATGAGGTTTGTTGGAAGTGATGATATCTTTTAGAAGACAAAGTAATTTAGTTGGCTGTCTTTTAGTAACATTAGACAAGCTCTCAGGCAAGTAAGCCACCTGAAAGCTTAAAAGAAGGCATCACCTTTGCTTGCAGCTGACCTGGGGAAGTAGTTGGGAGCTTAAAGCTTGCCTGTTCTCTCCAGCTTTTCTGCTTGGTCTAATGGAGGACTTACTCTCTTGTCTGTCTGATTTCTAGAAGCCATCTTAGCCACCTGAGAGTGTAATAGTTTGTTTCTTTTGAAACATCTCTCTGTTAAGAGCAAAAAAAACCCTCTTCAAAACAGCTGGGTATTGTGTTTGGGGGTACTCAGCTTTGCTCTGTTGGCCATTTGTTCTATGGTACAGATGTTCTGCATCACCTTAAAATTGGAGCCCCTCATGATCTCTGAATTTGAGTATCCCAAAGGAGATGTCTCAAGTCAGGAATCACAGAATAGTTAGGTTTGGTAGAGAGCTCCAGAAACCATCTAGTCCAACCCCTCTGCTCAAGGAGGTTTATCTAGAGCAGGTTGCCTAGGCAGATTTTGAAAGATCTCCACAGAAGGATACTCCACAATCTCTCTGGGTAGCCTGGTCCAGTGCTCTGCCACTCTCAAAGTAAAAAGGTTTTTCCTTAAGTTCAACTTAAACCTCCTACTTTGTGCTTGTTACCCCATGTCCTATCACTGGGCACCACTGAAAAGAGTCCAGCCCCATCCTCTTGGCTTCCACCTTATTGATAAGCACTGATGAAATCCCTTCAGCCTTCTCTTTTCCATACTAAGGAGCCAAAGCTCTCAGCCTCTCCTTGTCAGAGAGAAGCTTTGGTGCCCTTAGCATCTTTCTTTGACTGTCTCCAGTACTTCCCTGTCCCTCTTGAACTGGGGAGCTCAGAAGAGGAACTGCTGTCAAAAAGCACAGATTTTGAAGTTAACTGTAATACAATAAAGCACAACAAATTAGTTGAGTTGCTGTCCTTCCATGCTCTTTGCCTTCAGTGAAGAAGAAATGCAGTTACTTAGTCACTAGTCTGTGTTGGGGGTTAGAAATGATAATGTCAGCTAGCTACCAAATGCTTGACAATGATAACAATGAGTTAAAGGAGCCAGAATACTCAAACTGGGAGCTGGAAAAAAAAAAAAAAGAATTATGAAACCCACCCTCTCTCATGAGTAGTTTTGGTCCTCATTATAGATTAGTAGTTTTGTGAGATGATGTAGAAATGTTCCTTATTATCACAGCTTTATTGCCTACCTCTGTACATCTGTTCCGAAATTCATTTCGCAACGGCCAGACATTTCAATAATCCAGTGTGGCCTGGAATTTTCATATTGTTTCTGGTGCATTAAAATCTGGATGGAAAGCTGCTACTTTTGAATTTACAATTGCACAGACCGTACAACATCTGGGGAGCTTTGCTCTCTTGCTTTCCCTGTTCCTTTAAATTTGGACCGAAGTTATGATGTGCATGAAAGGCTAAAGACCTTGTGTGTGGCAGGTGTTATTTCAAGCTGACAAAAAAAAAAAAGAAGAAACAATAAAAATTCAGTAATATGTTCATTTTTGCTTTGATATGACCATTTTTTTTTAACAAAAATGCATAAAGCTCTACTTCAAACCTTGGCAAAAAAAAAAAAAAAAAAAAAAAACAAAACACAAACAACAAACCCTGGGTTATTTTTTTCAAACCAGGCAAATGGAGGATCTTCTGGACAAGGAGAAATTCTCCCATCAGTTTGTATTTCTGCAAGTGTGTGTGTATCTATATATAAAAATATATCCAGAAAATTCTTTAAAATGTTTTTCATCTGTATTTTTTTTTTATTTTATGTTAATGCTTCATCCCTTCTTTGTTGAAATGCACTGATGAGAAATGCAACTAAGTTGATCTTCACTCCTCACCAATTCTCCAGAATCAGTGGTGGGGATTTTTATTTTTTTTTTTTTCTGATAGCACTAGAGCAAATTGCAGACTTTGAAGTTATATAGACTCCTTGGGATAACTTGTATGTTAATTATTGCCAGTCAAACGGTCATAATTCGACTTTAAATTGATTTGTGCAGAGGAATCTTTGGCAGAGTGAAGCCTCCTCATTCTACTGGTCCCCGCTGTGCTTTGCACCAGTTAAGATATAGAATCATACAATTGTTAGGGTTGGAAGAGACCTCAAGGATCATCCAGTTCCAACCCCCCTGCTATGGGCAGAGACACCTCACACTACAGCAGGTTGCTCACGGCCACATCCAGCCTGGCTGCAAAAACCTCCAGGGATGAGGCTTCCACCACCTCCCTGGGCAGAAGCACCATCCCTGGAGAATTTTGTAACGGATAAAAGCCTGTTCTGCCCTAACATATCAGTGGCATCCTAAATGCAGCCTAGGTTAGAAGCCCTCTTTAGTCTGGAGGCTTAATACTTGTATTTCTATTTAAAATAATCATACTAATAATAATTCTGAGCCCATAAATGCAAGGAAGGGCAAGACCTATGTTTCTCTCTTCAATACCACACCCCTAAAGCTTGCTGAATGAGTCAGCGAGGATTTCGATGGTGGCCATCATGTTTAGCACAAGAAAATAAGGGATTTGGGGGAAAGCTGTGGCTGTGTGACTGGAATTGCATGCAACTAAATCCCAACTAATGGTTACTCCTTAATCCCTGGAAGTCGCTGTGCCCTCCATCGTGAGGTGTATGGGAGGGTGCTTCTGGATGAACCGCTGACTAAAAGTCTGATCCCAGTTGTGTTGGGTGTTACTTTCTGAGGTGGGTATAGTTGCTATTTTGCCAGAAGAGGTTTGATCCAACTGAATTTTCAATCTGACCTTCTCTTCACCCCTAATAACTTCCTGGTTCCTTGGTCTGAGAGAGATTTATGAGCAAGAACAAAGCGTGATGTGTCTGTCCCAGCAGCGAGGGAAACCAGAAAACTTATTAAGAGAGAAGGGAGGGGGGGAGAGAGAATGAGAAGGAAGGGAGACTGAAAGAGAGTTCTGGTTTCAGACAGAAGCACCTCAGCTTCTGATCTACTGTAATTACCCAGCCACCGCAGAAATAAAACGTTGAAAAATCAATTTTACCAAAAAATCAATGTTTTAAACCATTTGAAGAGCTCTCATAATTTTGAAGCTCTCTACAACGTACACGTTCGGAGCCCTGATCACCTTCAACGTGAAGTGCTCCAATAATTTTAAATTGTTCTGCACAGAAAAGGCTTTGAACCCCCATTTCACATCCAAATGGAAGCAATCTTGAAAATGTGAAGCACACTGATAATTTTCAATAGCTCACTCTGTCCAAACCCTGTGTGCACTTCCACGAGGGTTCTCCAACTCCAAATTTCAGCTTTTCCTTATGTTGAAAGAGTTTCTGCTTATCTGTAAAGGTGATTTTTTTTTCTTTTTGTCTCTGTGAAAAGTGTTTTGTTTTTTTTTTTTAATTTGATTTTTCAGAAGCTAAAACTGAGAAGTTTTCTCAGGTTTTTTGGTTGCTGAAACTGTGGCTCTGTGCCCATTAAAAATGTTTCCATTTGTTCCTGTATTTAGTCCAGCCAAAAAAAGTACAAATTGATGAGTGGAGCTGTTATCGTCTCCTAACTTACAGCTCTGTACAGAAAGTGATTTTTACATTGAATTGCAATTTCATCCACAAGGGCTTTAGACCTTATATAATTAAAATACCTCAATCCTCTTCAAATTAGAAAAGCAAATTGTTACATATCATAAGTAGGTGCTTTTCACTCTAATGACAGTCACTTAGATGATTTATGAGACACATTATTTTATATCAAAGTACAATGAAATAGGCATTACCAAAGGTAATCTCAGTAATGTCTGAAAAGGGATCTCAAACCTCAGTGCAACAATGAATGCAGTATTTAAAATGCAAAACCCAAAGACATTATTATGGTTTTGATTTCTTATGCCACAGCTTCTCCTGATCTGTTATATTAGTACAGCAGTACAAAGGGTGTTTTGGACGTATTTTGCTAAGATAACAGATGGGGGAAAATGAAATATAAAGTCAGATTTTTATGCAGGAATTGTTATCAAAGGGATGATAAAGTAAAACTGCATAATGGCAAGGAAAAACAATTGATGATGTGCAAACTGAAATATATTGAGCTCATGGAATATGCTCATTTCCAGCTTTTAAGCCTTTGCATTATTAAAACGCATAATAAAATAAAATGCTCGGATAATGTATAAACAAATCAGACTAAAGTAGCTTCTTGAATCTGATTATTCTCATATTTCTGTATTCTAGACAAAGATTATCCCTTTTCTTCTCCCCACCCCCAATGCAGTGACCTATTCCAGAACCTTGGGAGTCAGTGGTGAGAATCCCAATGTCCTCAGCAATGTTTTGTGGCAGGCAAATGTTATCCTGCAATGCTGCATCAGAACAGGGACAAATGGCTATAAAAGACAGCAAATGGCTGCATGCTGGCCATGAATATGTTTAGGCTGGAGATGAGGAAAAAGATGCCTAACCATCTGAAGGGTGAGACTGGAGCAGTCTTCCTGCAGGAATAATAGGAAACTTAAAATAAATAAAAATTAGAAAGCCAAATTGATTTTTTTTTTTTTAAGTGAGAGGATGAGATTTTTGAGGTGGTTGCCTGCAGTGTTACAGGACCTGTGATGTTGCTTATGGTGTTGATCCTGCAGCATCAGCCACCTCCTGTATTTCAGTCTGCCAGAGTCACATCCCATTCCTCTCAGAAGCAGTGTTGTGCAATGTCACATCAATGAGTATCATCTGTTCTCAACCATCCTGAATACAAACCCTCATGGTAGAGTTTGATACCTGCATGTAAGATTACCAGTTTTGCAGATCTCTTCCTATAATGACTGCTGAATGGATTTACTTGAGTGCTGAGGGGGTAAGTTCTGGTATGCAAATGGTCAAAAGCCATGGAAATGGTGTCTGAGTCAATAAACGCCAAGGCTCCTGGCTTGGGATGAGCCACAGTCAGGATTTCAGCAGTTGCAGTGTCTGGGTTTCAAGAGGGTTGAGGAGTAAGCAGCAGAGAACCCACAGGAATGACTGAAGGGCTGGAACCTGATTTACCTTGGAAAGGTTAGGAAACACAGTCTGGTTAGCTTGAAGGTTATGGAAGACTTTATCCCTTTCTGGGATGACATGGGTGGGGAACATAAGGGTCATACTAAGTCTGCCAGATCCTATGGTCCCCAGAAGGGGTTTCCTGCAGCTTCCCAGCCTGTTCTCTAGTCCAACCACAGGGCAGCTCAGTTCCTACGCTGTCCACTCATGCCAGCCCTGGGTTTGGTGGAGCTAGAACAGTTCAGACTCAAAAGGTGGCAGAATGAGAATCACAACCTTCCCAAGGGCTGAGAGGAAAAGGTGACGAAGGAGATGCTTGAGTATTTTGAAGAGAGATCTTCCCCAGGAATCAGCTCTGGAAGCACTGTGGCTTGTGCCAGCTGAGCATGTTGGTCCCTTATGGCAACACAATCAATGGCTTTGTGGTCTGGTGCTTGCTTATTGGGGGCCAGCCTGAATGTTCTTAGCAGTTTGCCTCTCATTTGCGTCAGCCCCTAAATAAAGATGAATATTTTTTTTTCTCCTCTTTTCAAGACAGGCTGTTAATTTTATAACAGAGAAGAGCAATCTAAAGACTTATGTAATTAAGAGCATATTCTTGAAAAATTCAGAATTCTTTTTTTTTTTTTTTTTTTTTTTTTTTTCCCCCACCCCAATGTTCAGCAGCCAGAATTGGGGAGAAAATTGCAAAGATTCCCAAGAGGCAGCAGTCAGATTTCCAAAGCCATCCCCAGCAGCAAGAGTTTCCCATCCCTCTGACCACAGAAAATGTGGTCACAGTTTTGTATACCAAAATGGAACCTTGGGGGTTTAAAAACACAATAAATTTACATTTTAGTTTCGATCAAAAATCCCTTCCCATGCCTATACTCAAACTGTTACTTGGAATAAACACTGTTTCCAGAAGAACACCTCTGTCTTGAGGCTGCTTTCAGATTTAGTCCTGACAAACTGTGGTCAGTCAGTCTTGGCTCACTGTACCATCAAAGTGGAGAGAACAGAGGCAGTTGCCTGCTGCGTTTCGGTGTGGCACATGTTCCCTGCAGCTTCACAGCTGGAACATCAAAGGTTCTGACCCATTCCCCTGCTCATCCTACCTAGATGAAAGGATGGAGCACATCTTGCTTGCCAAATCTGATTTCCACAGTGCTGGGGGTGAGGGAGGGATGCAAGGGCAGAAGCAGCTGCAGTGTTGCTTGGTAAAGACAGAAACTGCAGAATGGTAGGGGTTGGAAGGGACTTCTGAAGATCATCTAGTCCAACCTCCCCTGCTAAAACAGGGTCACCTAGGTCAGGTTGCACAAGAATGTATCCAAAGGAGGTTTGAAAATCTCCAGAGAAGGAGAATCTACAACCTCTCTGGACAGCCTGGTCCAGTGCTCTGGCACCCTCACAGAAAGGAAAAGTTTTCCCTTAAGTTCAGGTGAAACTAATCATGGTCGCTACATTGGAAAAACATGGATTTGACTGATGGACCACTCTCTGGATCAGGAATTGGCTGGGTGTCTGCACTCAGAGCCAGTACTGGCACCACTGTTGTTTGACATCTTTGTCAGTGATGTGGAGAATGGAATTGAGTGCACCCTCGACAAGTTTGGGGATAAGACCAATCTGTGTGGTCTGGTTGACAAGCTGGAGGAAAGGGATGCCATGCAGAGGGGCATGGACAGGCTTGACAGGTGGGCCAACCACATGAAGGGGTTGGCTAGGTACAAAATCTTACACCTGGGTTGGGGCAATCCCAAGCACAAATCCAGGCTGTGAGAGGAGTGGCTAGAGAGCAGTCTGGAGGAGAAGGACTTGGGGGTGTTGGTTGATAAAAAAATATGATGAGCCAGCAAGGGTTGATGGCAGCCCAGAAGGCAGCTGCATGCTGGGCTGCATCAAAAGAAATGTGACTAGCAGGATGAGGGAGGTGATTCTCCCCCTCTGCTTTGCTCTTGTGAGACCACACCTGGAGTACTGCATTCAGTTCTGGTGTCCCCAGCCTAAGAATGACATTGAACTGTTGGAGTGCTGGGCCACAAAGGTGATCAGAGGGCATCAGGAACACCTTCCCTGTGGTGAAAGGCTGGAGGAGCAGCCTGGAGTTTAGCCTGGAGAAGAGAAGACTCCAGGGAGTTCTTATAGTGGCCTTCCAGTACCTGAAGGGGGCCTGGTAAAATGTTTTAGAAAGACATTTTACAAGGGTTTGTAGTGACAGGACAGGAGAGAATGGATTGAAGCTCAATGAGGGCAGATTTAGACTGGAGACTAGGAAGAAGTTCTTGACAGGTTCCCCAGGGAGGTTTTGGATGTTCCCTCACTGGAGGTGTTCAAGGCCAGGCTGGAGAGGGCCTTGAGCAACCTGGTCCTAGTGGAAGGTGTCTCTGCTCATGGTGGGAGGGAGTTGTCACTATATGATCTTTAAGGTCCCTTCCAACCTAAATCATTCTGCAAATCCTCCTGTGTTCTATGTAGTGCCCATTGCCCCTTGTCTCATCACTGGGCACCATTGAAATGAGCCCAGCCTCACCCTCTTGACCTTCATCCTTTAGATACTTTTAAGCATCACGGAGATCCCCTCCATGTTTTCTTTTTTGGGAGACCTTGAAACTTTCTGCTCAAGGCTTTTACCTTGTCACTATCATTGTAGAGCTTCACTTTACTGTTTTCCTATAGTCAGTGCGTTTTGGTTTGTTCAAATTCTGTTGTCAGAAAGAAGAAATAGCCAGTTTGAGCAAGTATTTGTGCTTCTATGTGAAGCAGTTCCCTCTGGGAATAGTTAGGAGAAAAAGGAAGGGGAACTTTCCTGACTGACAGCAAGTAATCATGATTGGGGAACTGAGTCTGATGAGCCTTTATACTTGCATGCTTAATTGGATCTAAAGTGGGGTTCCTCCTTGTCATCTCTGTCTTGCTCTGATCCCCTCTAATACGGCTGGTGAGATGAGGTAGTCAAGTTCATGTCTTGCATCTTTTGCTGCTCAGTGGGCAGCAGCATGACCAGAGACACAGTTCAGTCCTTGCAGCATTCCTGCTCAAGTGCTGATGGAAAGCTTGACCTGAAATCACTTGAGAGAAAGAGGTGGTGTATGCAGGCAAAAGCATCACATCAGCCCAAATGGAGTAGCTGGTTTAGCTATAGGCACAAAGGACTACAGGAATGGGCCTGAGGCTATTAAGTGTGCTCTGATGCTTGCCTTTCACCTCAGTGTCTGCTAGGTTGACCTGCCATGGCCAAGCAGGTCTGCTGCTGCCAGCTGAGACAGTCTGTGAGATGTTCAGTGCTCAGAGAACAGAACAGCAACTCCAGAAGTGGCCCTGTGCTCCAAAAAGAAGAAATGCTTCCCTAACCTACACTTGCCTGGAAAGCTTCAGTGATCAAAATATATGCTAAGCTCAGAGCTCCTGAGCAGCATTGATCTACTGGGCTCTCCTGATGAGGACAATGTGGCAAAGAGACTACAAGTCTTGTGAGGAGCAGCTGAGGGACCTGGGTTTATTTAGTCTGAGGGGAGACCTTCTCATTCTCTGCAACTCCATGAAAGGAGGTTGGAGCCAGGTGGGGAATCAGTGTTTTCTCCCAAGTAGGAGAGAGGAAATGGCTTCAAGTTGCACCAGGGGAGGTTTAGGTTGGATATTAAGAAAAATTTCTTCACTGAAAGAGTGGTCAGGCATTGGAACAGGCTGCCCAGGGAGGTGATGGAGTCACCATCCCTGGAGGTGTTAAAAAATCTGTAGGCACTCTGGGACATGGTTCAGTGGGCATGGTGGTGTTGGCTTGATGGTTGCGCTTGATGATCTTGGAGGCCTTTTCCAACCTTAATGATTCTAAGAGCCAGTAGAAAATCTATCAGAAGTGAGCATGATGTGAAGGCAGAAAGCCATTAGTATGTAGAGCGGATGATTGTGCCTTTGAGGAAAAGCAGAGGAACATATTTAGTGACAATATTGAACCAGTTTGTCATGGACAAACTGGATTTGGAGAGCAGGAGGCTGCTATCATTTAAAAGTAAATCTTTTCTTTTTAATTCTCTGTGGGGTTTTTGTTTGTTTGATTTTCTGTTGCTTTCTGTAAAGACGTTGCCTATCAGAACTGCTGGTTTCTGGCTTTAAAACTATTCTCTCACTTAAAGCTGGGAGATTCCAGTTCCTGCTTTTAGTTCTGAAAGAATTCCTGCTGGAGAAAGCATGGCAAGGTGGTGGTGTTTTGAAGGGATGACAAAACAGAGAAAACACAGAGAGTGATAAGGCTTTCTTTCCTATTTTACCAGAGAGGAAAAAGTATATCAATGAGATCTTTGGTTTAGGATAGCATTATGGGATTAAGGTTGAAAGAGGAATAACTGAATTAGATTATTCTATTTCCTCTAATCTATGGTGGAGGGTCTCTGGGAGGCCAGGAGTTCAGGGGGCTTTACAACAAGGAACTTCATACTGACAGGTAATACTCTTTGTTTGGTAAATCAGGCAACGTTTTAGGAGGAACCTAAATCTTCATGTTTAAGAGAGTAACTGGAAGTATAAAGAAAATTCCAATTTTGGATGCACTCCAGGACATGGTTTAATGGCCATGATGGTCTTAAGTTGATGGTTGGACTTGATGATCATGGAGGTCTTTTCCAAACAAAACTGTTTTCTGATTCTCTGATGTTTGACTCAGCTATATGGCAAAGTTCCAGTCAATACCTACCTAACAGTTCCAACATGCTGTATGGTGGCTCCACCAGTCCAGCAGTGGCTGGCCTCACAGAGAGGCACCTTGTGAGATGCAGTCCCTGCCTGAGTCACTGGCAGAGATTCAGTGTGTGGTTTCTGGGTGTGTTATTTGGGGGTTTTAGCATGAAATTACAAGATTGATGTGTCTTTGAAGAGAGATCTTTACCATTGCGTGGGCCAGAGGAGAGCTGGCAAGAACATACCTCTGTGCTTGGTGGAAAGGAAATGCTTGGGACTTGGAAGTCATCAGTTCTGCTTTTCTTGGGTTTTGTTAACTCCTCTGCTCTGGAGTGTATTATTCTGTAATATCCCCATTCTCCAGAAAGGTAAAGAAAATAAGCTGAGATGATAGGTTGTCTGGGGAGGTGGTGGAGTCACCATCCCTGGGAGTGTTCAAGACGTGTGGGCAAGGCACTTCTGGACATGGTTGAATGGCCATGGTGGTCTTAGGTTGATAATCTTAGAGGTCTCTTCCAAACAAAACCATTCCATGACTGTTTCAAACAGTGATTTTTGTGTTTTTAACTTGCAATGTGAGACATCCCAAAGAACTTAACTCAAGCTGGTCCACTGCTCTTTATTGCGTCAAGCTGTTGTTTGGTGCAGGAGAAGTCCAGGTCATCTCACAGCTATGAAGCCTGTGTTCTTTCAGAGTCTGTTCCAGCTACCTCTGCAAGGTTTTGGTTCCTGTTTTCCACCCAGCCATTATCCAAATACACTCATGTCTGATCTTTCCCTGAGCCATCTGTACACCCTTGTCCTCCAGCCATTGTGCTGTGTGAAGCAGAAGAGGAGGCAATGGCATTGATTCTTGATTATAGTTGCAGTCTGGGTACCCCAGCTTTCCTAACCCAAAGCTGTGGAGATGTCCTAAGAGGTCAAAAAGCCCTTCCCACCCACATTCCTCCAAAACTTACTTCTTCTGAGCTGTTTCATATGCTGTACAGACTGAAAGAGTTGGGGCTGTTCATTCTGGAGAAGAGAAGGCTCTGAGGTGACCTTATTGTGGCCTTCCAGTATCTGAAGGGGGCCTGCAAGACAGCTGGGGAAGGACTTTTTAGGCTATCAGGTAGTGACAGGACTGGGGGGAATGGAATAAAGCTGGAAGTGGGGAGATTCAGACTGGACATGAGGAAGAAGTTCTTCCGCATGAGAGTGGTGAGAGCCTGGAATGGGTTGTCCAGGGAGGTGGTTGAGGCCCCATCCCTGCAGGTGTTTGCAGCCAGGCTGGATGAGGCTCTGGCCAGCCTGCTGTAGTGTGAGGTGTCCCTGTCCATAGCAGGAGGGTTGGAAGTTAGATGTTCCTTTTGGTCTCTTCCAACCCTGACTGATTCTATGATTCAGGAGAGAGGCAGGTTGTACAAGGGTTTTCCAATCCTTGTGGTCCAGGCATGCTCTCAACTGGGACATCATTGCTAGAGAGCCTTGGAAACTCAGTGACTGCTCAGTGGTTGTCTCAGTTTAGTTTTAAAGTGGACAGAAAGATATTTTACCCCTCCCCAAAGGAGTCGAATAAAAATGCTCCTCACATAATTGGAAATTTAAATGGCAATACTATTTACAAAGATTTACACAAATGCACAACACCAAAAGTCACATTTCAGCTTACAACCACCTCATTAAGCCAAAAAACATCCAACAAACCAGGCTTCAACACCCCCCCAGGCCTCCCACCATTCCTCCCCACTGCCACAAGCTATGCCTAACGGTGCAGCTACCAAACCATCTTTGCCAGGCTGAGCCAGGCTGCAAACCTCTTTCGCATGGGGAGGAGGCAAAAAAGTGAGGAATTGACTCTGCAACCTGTTTATATAGCAGATGCAGGGCTAAAATAAGAAAAGATTACAATTTCCTGCACCTCTCTAGCCCCTTGGAGGACTTTTCAACTCTATGGTTAGTCTTAAACCCACGACAGTGGTCCATGCTCTTGCTGGAGTTTGAGAAGTGGTAATTCCTCTGTCTCCAGGGAACTGGGCTTTACCACTCCACTCTGAGTGTGCTTTTGGAGGAGCAAGCATTACCCACAGAGCCTGAGAGGCTGTGTGGGTCTCCTATGGAGTGGCATCACTTCAAAGAACGATGAAGGGCTGCACTGAGTTCTGCTTAGGGTTGACAGAGTATCATATTCCCCTGCCTTGCTTGTGTGCTGTGCTCCAAGTGATTCTGAGAAGAAATAATGTGTGTTCTTGCTCCAACATGATATAAAAATGTCCCTATATCAGAAGGTCTGTATTTTATTGAGGTTTGCTTCATATTAGTGTCATAGAAGACCTTGATTTCAATATAACAATATGAAAGTGCACGTGTAATTTCTCCTCTGATCACATTAATGCTAAACCACTGTACATGGTAGTAATGTTAAACTAATGTGACAGAATAATACAGGTATAAAGGTAATATGAGGTAAAACCATTAATATTATAGAAAGTTCTTCATTTCATGCAAAGGAATCTAAGGAGTTATTTGAATGAAACTCCTTGTCTTTTTCTCTGATCTAGTGAAGCTACTTTGATCAAAAGATAAGTCTGAACAACAAACTCAATATTAGCTTAATTTCTATACAATGATTTCTTGTTCTTGCTCCTGATCATGAGCATAGCTCAAACTGAGTTTGCTGCTGTCAGGAGCTTTGCTGTCTACAGTGTCTGATCTTGAGGTAGAGAGAGAAGAGCTGAGGTCAGTCTCTTGTCCCTCGTATCAGGTGATAGAATTGAGAGGAAATGGCCTGAAAATGTGCCAGGGGAGGTTTAGGTTGGATATGAAGAAAAATTTCTTCCCTGCAAGAGTGGTCAGGCATTGGAATATGTTTCCCAGGGAAGGTGGTGTGGTCACTGTCCCTGGAGGCATTCAAGAAACGTGTGGACATGGCACTTTGGGACACATTTAAATGGCCATAGTGGTGTTGGGCTCAGTGATCTTGGAGGTCTCTGCCAACCAAAGCAATTCTGTGATCAGAGGTGGGGCTGTTCACTGAGTGTTGGCAAGCTGGTTGATTTTGACATGCTTTTTAGTCAGATTTAAAGGATGTATAAAACCTGAGTGAGCTGGGCTGGAAATGTGCAACGGCACAAGTTGCTGTTGAGTATAATAACGGAGCAAGTTACAACCACTAGCAAAAGTTACTCAGTGTAAAATCAACATTCTTTCACAGCAGGTTTTGGTTTCCCTCAGAGCCCTGCATAGCTGCAAACTTTAGGTCTCTTACTAAACAAAGTAGGAGCTAGTTGATACGAAAGACATGCATTTCCCCCCATTTCATCAGACCATAGAACCAGAGAATCATTTTGATTGGAAAAGAGCTTCACTGAAGACAGCCAACAAGAATATGTAGTGTGTGACAAGGCAGACTTCCAGTGAAATGAAAGGAAGAGTTGTGAGGCTGTGGTTTTAGGAATGCCCCCTTCTTTTGTGGCTTTTGGGTTAGCTTATGATTTGTCAGATTTTTATAAGAACATTATTGCTTTAAGAAAAAAATGGGAACCCTGAGAAATTACTCTCAGTCTAACGAGTTCTTTTCCACTGACTACAGACATCATTAGGGGATGGCTATAGCCCGAGGCTGTGCATGAACTTTTTCTTCTAACTGTACACTTTATGTATAATTTAGCTTTCTTGCCTAAATTATTCAAGCAAATAGTGAGTGAAAATAATGGAGTTCACTGAAACCTTCCACAGTATTAAAATAAAACAGGTTTCCTTTTTTTTTTTCTAACGTTGATTTGAATTTTTAAGCTTTTTAATCATGGATTTCAAATGGAATACGCATGTCTACAGCTCTTCCCTGCTTGTCCTCCTGTGCCTTTCTGCAGTAAAAGAAAGGAAGAAAGGGAACGAACTTCAGCAAATATCTCATTAATTAATAAATGCTACTTGGGACTACTTGAGGTAGAAGCAATGGTAGTTCGTATAGACAGAGAAAATATATTCATCAAGTAGTGAACTACAGGCTGTGTTATCTCTTTCACCCCCAAAAAGGCCAGTGGCATGGTGTGTTTAAATACTGTTGAGTAGCTTTCAGCTCAAAAATACTTAGAAGGACCTCTATGAAACAAAGGTAAACTCTGAAAACTAACACAAAGGCTTCGATTTTTTTTTTTTCAGATAGTTTTGGCTTCTTTTCAGATAGTTGTGTTTTTTTTTTTTTTTCTCTCTGGTTTAATATTAGTCTTCAAAAAATCCTTGCTTTCGAACCTAGGAGCCTGATCTCATGTGAGGAAGAAGTTCTTCACCATGAGGGTGGTGAGAGCCTGGAATGGGTTGTCCAGGGAGGTGGTTCTATGATTCTATGTGAGGAGAGTGGTACAGCTTCAGGAAACCTGGCAGATTTCTTCCATGTGAAGAATCAGTGCTCAAATGTTTGCAATTGTAGCCAGTCCTCTGCAATCATCTGCTGCAAATTCACTTTGGAGGTTATTGCTGATGCTGTTACTAATGTGATCAGTACCGTATCTAAATCTGAATAGATGAATGGAGTGTATGATCATAGAATCATAAAATCAGTCAGGGTTGGAAGGGACCACAAGGATCATCCAGTTCCAACCCCCCTGCCATGGGCAGGGACACCTCACACTACATCAGCCTGGCCAGAGCCTCATCCAGCCTGGCCTTAAACACCTCCAGGGGTGGGGCCTCAACCACCTCCCTGGACAACCCATTCCAGGCTCTCACCATTCTCATGGTGAAGAACTTCTTCCTTACATCCAGCCTGTATCTCCCCACTTCCAGCTTTGTTCCATTCCCCCCAGTCCTGTCACTACCTGAGATCTTAAAAAGTCCCTCCCCAGCTTTCTTGTAGCCCCCTTCAGATACTGGAAGGCCACAATAAGGTCTTCTCCAGACTGAACAGCCTCAACTCTCTCAGTCTGTCCTCATAGCAGAGCAGCTCCAGCCCTCTGATCATCCTCATGGCCCTTCTCTGGACACCTTCCAGCATGTCCATATCCCTCTTGTAATAGGGGCTCCAGAACTGGACACAGTACTCCAGGTGGGGTCTCACCAGAGCAGAGGGGGAGAATCACCTCCCTCATCGTGCTGGCCACACTTCTGATGCAGCCAGGATCAGGTTGCCTTTCTGGGCTGCAAGTGCACACTGGCAGCTCATGTTGAGCTTGATGTCATGCAAAAGAAAATTAAGGTGTTTCGGTAATAGCTGCAAGCAGACCTCTGCCATTGCTTAGCTCGGGCATGTTGTGCTTTCAATGAATGTCTGTTACAAGTAGCATAATGACTGTAGGATCACAGAACAGTTTGAGTTGGAAGACACCTTGAAGATCATCTTATTCCAAACTGCCACCATGGGCAGGGATACTTTCCACTAGACCAGGTTGCTCAAAGCATTGTCCAGCTTGGTCCTGAACACTTCCAGGGAAGGGGCATCCACAACCTCCCTGGGCAACCTGTTCCAGTGTCTCACAACCCTCACTGGAAAGACTTTCTTCCTAATCTTCAGTCTAAATCTGTCCTCCTCGAGCTTCAATCCATTCCCTCTCGCCCTATCACTACAAGCCCTTGTAAAAAGTCTCTCCTCAGCTTTCTTGTAGGCCTCCTTCGGGTACTAGAAGGCCACTATAAGGTCTTCCTGGAGCTATAATGATTTTTGATATATAGAATCACAGAAGAGTTTGGGTTGGAAGAGACCTCCAAAGGTCATCTAATCCAACCTGCCTGTAGTAAGCAGGGACATTCTCCCCCAGGTCAGGTTGCCCAGATATATGTGATAGGAAAGAAGCCATGTGTAGACATAATCTGTGCTCAAGATAAGATTCAAACCTGCAGTCTCCTTGCAGACCAGCCAGTAGTGAGAAATTTTCTCCATGGTATTCAGACCAGGATCTCTTTTTGAGAAGCATGACATGAGGCAAAGCTCAATACAGCTTTACCAGATTTCACCTCCATATACACTATTGTCTGTAGCGTGGTAGTTTGTTAGTGGGCTTTGGATTAATCCAAAGAAGTCCAATATGGTTGAGATCTCTCAGTGCCTGACATAGTTGCTGTCTCCCACCTCTGTTCTCATGTACTGTGGCACCTCCTGGATTTGCAGTGCTACTTCACTCAGACTGAAGCAATGCTGGGGAAACACTTAGGGAGCTTTCCCCAAGCCTGATTTTGTACCTAGGATTTTCTTCCAGACCTGGATTTAAAATAAAAACATGAAAAAAAAAAAAAGTAGCCTGTTTGATGAGATTTCATTATTTATGAGCCTAACAAAGAAATACCACAGGAGTGACCATCTTCCATCCTTAGCCAAAGCCCTTCACAAAACTCACAAAGCAAACCAAGAGGCCAAGGATAAAGAAAAGATGGAAGCTTTTTTTTCAGACTTATTGAAATGACACTGTATGATATGGGTTAAAAAAGAAAAGTTTCTTTGACTTCATCAGTTCTGATGTGCTGCTTCATGCTTTTGGAGTTTTCAGACTCAAGGGATGGGATATGTGCAAATTAGCTGCCTCTTAATTTCAATGTCCATCAGGTGTGGATCATTGCAAGCTTTCACCTTAGATTATTGTCACACCTGAGCTGTGCATGGACAGCAACTACCTGCCTGCCTCAGTACAGCCATAGTCCTCTGAGCCAACCTCAGGTGGTTCCTCAGATCTGAAGGCTGAAACTCTCTGCATTTTCACTGCAACAAGTTGCTGTCACAGGACAGGTACCAGCAGGCAAAGGTATCTGGAAACTACTAATAATTGGATTTGTTGTTCTCTGGAAACAACTTTGAAAAATGTTCACTCTAGATTCTTTGTTGTGATTTTTTTTTTTTTGTGCTCCTTTTATTTGGGGCAATTATTTTCTGCTAAAAGCAGAATTTTGTGTCGTTTTTAAGCTCGTTTTAAAGCTGCTGTCCTGATTGGAATGGCATTTTGTTTCACTGTTAGGCTTAGCTGGTGCCTCAACTGCTTGCAAGCACTCCTGCATGTACAGGCATCAGGGGCAGTTGCATAAATTAAGTCAAATACTTAACATTTAATTCCATAGAATTCCTAGCCTGTGCAATCTGTAGTTCTGCTGAAGAACTTACTGAAGGAAAGCATGGTGGTTTTTGCAAGGATGGCTACTGTCCAGCAGGTCTAGGGAGGTTCTTCTTCCCCTCTGCTCAGCCCTGGATATACTAGACCTAGAATACTGTGTCCAGTTTTGAGCTCCCCAGTTCAAGAGAGACAGGGATATGCTGGAGGGAGTCCAGTAGAGAGCCATGAGGATGATTTCAGCACCCTATGTAGAGAGACTGAGCACCCTGGGGCTGTTTAGTCTGGAGAAGAAAAGACTGAGAGGAGATCTGATCAATGTCTATCAATATCTGAGGGGTGGGTGTCAAGTAGAAGGGGCCAGGCTCTTTTCAGTGGTGTGCAGTAATAAGACAAGGAACAATGGATACAAACTGGAACACAGAAGGTTTCACCTCAACATGAGGAGAAACTTCTTCACAGTAAGGGTGACAGATCCCTGGAACAGGCTGCCCAGGGGGGTTGTGGAGTCTCCTTCTCTGGAGCCTTTCCAAGCCCACCTGGATGCATTCCTGTGTGGACTACCCTAAGTGATCCTACTTTGGCAGGGGGTTGCACTGGATGATCTCTGGAGGTCCCTTCCCACCTCTAACATTCTGTGATCCTGACTGCATGTTTAGAAAAGGAACAGTAGAGTTATACAACCTGCAGGATCCTCTCTCATTGACATTTTGGCTTATAGCTGTGCAGTGCTTGGTGTTGCACAGGTAACTGATGTTCATGTATTACCACACAGAGTGCATCAGTCTTTTCCCCTCTAGTTAACACAAGAGATGACAAACAGTCTTGATGCAGAGATTCAGTAGAAAGTATCTTTTTCCTTGTCTACATTTATTTAGTTGCTCTTGACTCTTCAGAAATGAGGGAGGGGAAAAAAATCAGCTAAAGCAAGGAAGAATTACAGAATTAGGAAGGATAATATTCAAGTGAAAGCATATGAAACTGAGCTGCTCAGTTAATTACTCAGTAAGGTCTAGACTGTGAAATCCTTTGACAGTACAACATCCTTTTCCCACTAAATTCATGTTCACCAAAGCCCAGCTCAACATCACACAAGAAAATTCTTCTTCCAGGGATGTTGTACAGGTTGTACATCCACCAGATCTGCACAGAACTACTCAATTCCCTGTTTGTGTCAGGAGATTAAAATCTTTGGTGAAGCCAAAATGATTTCTCATTACATCTTGCAGCATAGCTGTTTCATTTTTCTCTTTATGCACTATGATTTTCCTTCCTTTTTCTTTTTTTTTTTTTTTTAATTTGTTTGTTTGTTTCTTTCTTTGGAGGGTTTTGTTTGTTTGGGCTTTGTTGCTGTTTGTTTGTTTTGTTACAAATTGTTTGAGTAGCAACAGGTTTCAGGCTGGGTTGATGTTTTGTGGTGATCTATCGTTTGACTGCCTTCATGGGGATGTCTGTCAGCTAAAATTCCAAGTGCCTACAGCTTTATGTCCAGTTCTGTGCTTCCCAGTTCAAGAGGGACAGAGATACACTAGGGAGTGTCCAGTGGAGGCTATGAGGATGATTAAGAGACTGGGACATCTGTCTGATGAGGAAAGGCTGAAAGACCTGGAGCTGTTTAACCTGGAAAAGACTGAGAGGAGATCTTATTAATGTTTATAAAGGGTGAACTACAAAAAGAAGAGGCCAGGCTTTTTTCAGTGGTGCCCTGTGAGAGGATGAGGAGCAACCAGTGAAAACAGAAACCCAGAAAGTTCCACCTCAACATGAGGAAAAACTTCACTGCAAGGCTGCTGGAGCACTGCCCAGAGAGGTTGCAGAGTCTCCTTCACTAGAGATGTTCAAGACTCATCTGGATGTGTTGCTGTGTCACCTGCCCTAAGCAATCCTGCCCTATCAGATGGATTGGACTTGATGATCTCCAGAGGTCCCTTCCACTCTCTAACCTTTCTATGAGCTTTTTATCACTAGGCAGAGAAATCTGCATCTTTCTCATCTATCTGTGGGGTTTTTTTGGAAGCACAATTTGAGCCCTCTTTAATGACTGGTGGCTTTTGTGAAGGTTGTGCCTGCAGAGGAACCTCTGGCCTTTTATAGGCTGTGGTATTGCTCTGTGCTTGCCTCATCTCATAGCTTTCCCTAGGATATGTGTGTGTGTTTTTAAGGGCATTTCCAGACTTTAGGCAGACCCTTTCATCAGGAGAGGAAAAAGCAGCTCTGCCTGAGTGTCTCATGGATGAAGTACACTTACCAGTACATCCAGCAAATGGAATTTTTATGTTGCACTCAGCCCTTGTCACTCCTGGCCAGGGATGGATTAATGGCAGAGTTGATGGGGTCAGGGCCCTGTCCCCAAAAATGCTCTGGGACCCTGGCTTCTCCTATCATCACAGAAACCTCCATCATGGCTCACAGCCAAAGGGCATCAGGAAGATGCATTACTTGAGAAGAGTTCACGGAGTTCCCCATGGGTCATGGAGGGGGCTCATTAAGCACACTGTCTGCAGAGACAGTGCAACTACTCCTATGCCTGGACACCTGCCACATCTCCTAGCCCACGTCTTGGGGAAGTTGTGCCCCTTCTCATAACCATTTGGGAGCTTTTGCCACTTTGTAGAACAAGGTACCTAGCAGGAGAAAAATCTCCATTCTGCATTAGACCAAGGGCAGCCCATTTGGAAACACTAACAGCTCACAGCATGGTCTATCAGTTCCTCCCATGTTCAGAGTGTGGTTTGGCTGCAGATTCCCTAGCCTTGCAATAGTCCCATGCAGATTCTTGCCCTGCTCTCCCTGGCTTCTCCATTCAATTTAAGTCAGCTTGCTGCTGAGCTCTGCATTTTCTTTCCTCCCTAACATGTATTCACCCAAAGCTTACTTCTTCCACTTTTATTTCTTTGTTTTCCTTAGCACTCTTTCAGCTTAACGTGGGCCAATAAAGATGTCTTGAGTTGCTTGCTTGTCCTAAAGGTCCAGCTGAATTTCTCTGTTACCAAACAAACTTAACTGAATTACTTTGAAACACAGAAGGCTGAGTAGTGATGTTTCTTTTGATCTGAAATACTTACAAATTTCACCACAGACTGGCTGGGGAAGAAGCAAAACTGGAGCTAGATATTTTTCATTAAGTTGCTAGAAAATGAAGGATTTGCTGCTCCCTAAAATGTTCTCCTCAGCCTTGTTGAAGAGAAGTGAATACATGAGTGACTTCACCCACAAACACCTCCCTTCCTTTCTTCATGAATGTCTGATTATAGGTGACAAAGGGACAACTCCAGCAAAAGAAATTTATGGTAACCTTGCCTAAAGCTTGGTGACTCTAAGATATATTTGCAAGGATGTTGGGAGAGATTGGGATCAAAGTCCTGCCCTAGCAGAGTCACAGCATGGTTTGAATGTGTGGTTTGGTCCTGGATGAGTGGTTTAAATCCTTAGACTGTTTCATTTTGAGAGAAAGGCCAACACTGATTCCTTCTGTGGTCATGTCCCACTTCTTTAAGGCAAAACCCCTAACATTTCCCTAGCTGTATGTGAATGCTCTGTGCTGCTGCTGTTTAGAGGTGTCCTGCAGGAGGAAGGCCCCTGGGATCTCAGTGAGCTCTTCAAAGCAATGCTCTTCAACTGTGGGTTTGAAAACCATAGGAAACCTGTTATGCTCCATGAAACTGTTGCAAATATATTTTTGAAAGCTATGCATGTGCATTCGTGCACATCCAAAGCTGCAAAGAAATGGCAATGGGTAAAGAGAACGAAGAGGAGAAAATTTGTCTTTACTTTTATGTGGTTTTGTGTAAAGGTTATGAGCACCTTGGATCACAGAAAGGTTAAGCATCATCACTCTACTCATTGAACTACAGAATAATGCAACAGCAGTGGTGTGAAAAATCCAACCCTCTGGGTCATTTGCTTTTTCTTACAAGTGTCCATGCCAAATGTTTTGTTTCAGGTCTAATGGAACATTTCACTTTCAAGCTAAATAAATTCATGTGTGTTTGGTTTGGTTTTGCAAGAAATAAACACTTAAATCTGGGTCAGGGTGATAGAGAATTCTCTTCCCATCCTTTCCCCACCCCAATGATTTTTCAGGAGTACGCTGCTGAGTCTCTTATGCTCTTAAAACTTTGCCCACAAACCTTCTTTGCCCTTAAACTTCTACTTACTTCTTGTAAAGCACTTTTGTGATATTGCTTTTGAAAGCTGCAGTATCAAAATATGTTTTATTGTGATGCATTTACTTCAGAGTGGCATGTTCCATGTTCTGCCAGTCCTTATGCTCCTCTGCAGGTGCCTGTAAGTACTGGGGAAATGTACAAACTCAAACCAGTCTGCTCAGTGTAGCATTGTGGAAAAGAGAAAAAAAAGAGCATTATTCCATTGTGGGGTTAGGATTTATTTTAGCATGCAGAATTCTGAGAGGGATAAAGTGATGGGTGGATAAAGGAGACAAAAAAAAAGAGAAGGAGGGTGGCCTTGTTTGGATCCAGTGCTCCAAGATGAATACAGAAAAGAAGGAAGGTTCATGGCTCAGAATATTTTCAGGTGCTTTTAAAAAAAGACATTACCCTATTCTTTCATTTTTTTAAACTATAAGCTCCATTTAACAGATACCTAACATAGTCCTGAGAGAGTAGGAAGCTGTGTCTTCTCACACAGCCCCTGCATGGTATCAATTGTCACTATATGAATGTCCAGAACCTACTTTCTTTCTAAGTTCAGTCAAGCTAAATTTAAGGAGCTAAATTTTAGGAAAGTGAAAGCTGCTGCTCTTCTGGGAAGCCCACACAGTTGTTGTGCCATTGCTATGACTGCACAGGGCTACTGATCAGCAACAGCCACAGGAGCCCTGCAGATGTCTAGGATGTGTGTCAGGCTTGGTCCAAAACAGGTCTACATGTAGCCAACTAGCAGTAGCAATACCTGCCTGGTTAGTCAACGGGAAGGGAAGAGGGAGGGAACCAAAATGCAAACCAAGCAACACCCTAAGCCATGCTGCACACCTTCATGTGCTTTTAGCCTCCAAATGGGTTTTATGATCAGCTTTTGACCATGCTCTTCAAGATCTGCCCTCCCAGGGTAGTGTCTTGGGACAGGACAGTGGGAGAGGAAACCTGTACCACGAACAGTGCAGCCAGCGGGTGAAGGGTCCAGGTGAAGGTGTTTGACAGTGATGAGGCTGCACCTTGAATATGGATACAGTTTTGGGACCCTCACTAGAAGAAGGGCTTTGAGGTTCTGGAGTGGGTCCAAAGAGGGACAACAAAGCTGGTGAAGGGTCTGGAGAACAGGGCTGGTGAGGAGTAGCTGAGGAAACTGGGATTGTTTAGCCTGGAGAGGAGGAGGCTCAGGGGACACCCCATTATTCTCTACAACTGCCTGAAAGGAAGTTGTAGTGAGGTGGACATTTGTCTCTTCTCCCTAGTATCAGGTAATAGAATGAGATAAAATGGCCTGAAAGTGTGCCAGGGGAAGTTTAGATTGGATATTAGGAAACATTTCTTTACTGAAAGAGTGGTCAGGCACTGGAATTGGTTACCTGGGGAAGTGGTGAAGTCAACAGCCCTGGAGGTGTTCAAGAAACCTGTGGACATGGCACTTCGGGATATGGTTTAATGGCCATGATGGTTTTAGACTGAAGGTTATACTCAATGATCTCAGAGGTCTTCTATGAAGTTCTACAGATGCTTCTGCCATGCTGGTGGCACCCTCTTGTCTTCAACCTGATGTCCTCTGAGACCATCTTTGCCCTCTTGTGTGTTATTTCAGGGTGCTGGCATTCCTCAGTGAAACAGACCACAGATGGTTACAGTGGTAGGAGTTGTGTGTTTTTCTCATAAGAGCAAAAGAATGGCCAACCTTGCAACTCTGTTTTGTCTTAGCTACAGGGTTGTAAAATGCTGACAAATATTTGATCATTTTTATATATCTCTGACTTGACTTTGTGTGGTTTGCAAACAATTCAGCAAGATGCAAAGAGTGAAAAGTCGGTCCCAGACTCACCAGGAAAGGGGAACTGGCTGGAACGTCCCTTGAGTTGAAATTTTCTCAGGAGGGTTGCGAGGTTCTTCCTCTTGCTGCCCTTTTTCTCCTTCTGCATCTTTTTTTTCTTTTAGGGAGTTCTTTATGGGTACTTTTACAGTTTGACTTCTGAACCACTTCTTCACCCAGCCATTGTTAAGAAACAATGGATAAAGGAGACAGGAAAAAGAGAAGGAGAGTGGCCTTGTTTGGATCCACTGCTCCAGGATGAATACAGAAAAGATGGAAGGTTCATGGCCCTATCTGCCTGCTTCTTTTTTCACTTGTTAGAGATTATTTAGCAGGGATACTGGTAGCCTCTTCCTTCTTCCCTTCTCAGAAATCCCATGTTTTGTGCAGCTTGCCATTTGTATGGCTCCTGTGTATTTTGCCACAGGCTCATACCATGGGCATCGTGACCTCAACCCACCAGGCAGTCTGAAACCACAAAAGATGACTCCTATCCCAAATATCCTCCATTCAGCCAACCCATTTCCCAACCTGTATTAGCAGAGGAGCAAACAGGACAAAAGAAAACTTCGCTGCAGGGGCCTCGAGGTTTTCCCATGTTGACATTGTTGGAGCTGGCAGCCTGCCCTGCTTCACCATGCGGTTCTTCAAGACATGGAATTTCAATGCTGCATGTCCCAGAAGGGACAGGCAAGGGCGGGCAGCAGAACTGATGGCCCACCCTGGGTCAAGCCCTCATCCAGGAGAACCTCTGGAGACACAGACACAACTATCCTTGACTCTTTCTTTGATGCTTTCCCTCCTGCTTCGTCATTATGTCCCAGCTTTGAAACTGAGCTTTGTTTCAGACTGGTAGCCCGTGGCAGTGGACTGGAGAGAGGAGACTTCTACTGAGCTACCAAAGGCATTGTGTGCACGGGAAGAAAATGTGTGAAGAATTGAAATTATATGGTTGTACTGGGAGTTTGTTGTGGTGGTAACACTGGCTCACATCTTCTGGTAGCTAATGGAGCATGATGGGATGATCTGAAGATTAAATGAGTCTGATATGCTGGGACATGACATTTAAAAAGAATGGTGAAATTATATTTCTTATGTTTCTTTGTGCAGAGAGAATTCTTCTTGGCTCTCAGTACAAAGTATGCAATTGTAAGGTGCTTCCAGTCTGGGCTTTGCCTTCAAAATAGAAGCCACCATGTCCACTCTTCCCTCTTGCCTTTCTGTCTTACAGCTGCAAACTGTGCACAAAACACATGGTAGAGTCCAAGGGCCAGATCCTGAGCTGCTCCAGGCCAGTGCTCATGGACAACCCTGCTAGGTGCTTCCTCATTTGCAAGCTGCTGTAGGGCTGCTGACTTTGGTGTTCACGGCAGCACAAGGTGCAGAAAGGCAAACCAGGGATGTTTCAGAGGTGTTACTTCCAGCAAGAGGGAAAAAATGATTGAACTCTGGTGGTACTGGTATTCCAGAGCAATCATTTTATTGCAAAAGTAGTGCAGGGCAGGTGAAAGTTGAAGTCTGTATGAGTGCAGAAATGTGGCTTCGGGCAACCTGATCCTCTGGAAGGTGCCACTGCCCATGACACGGGAGTTGGAAATTAGATGACTTTTAAGGTCCTTTTCAACCCAAACCATTCTATGATAATTCTCTGATCTCTTTTCAACATGTCTCTAATCCTAGGAAGGGCAAGGGGGATCATTTATCATGTTGAAGTGGTTGTAAGCAGGGTGGTATGTGGGTTTTTGCTAAGTGAGCTAGCTCTTTAAAATCGTTTAAATGTCAGAAACCAAAAAAAGCCACACAATATTTTTTTTTTCCTGCTCCCTAATTGACTGTCAGGTACTTAAGTGCTTCTAATGTGAGCACATGTGACCTGAAATGACACATGAATAATATCACAGGTGACACCTTAAAAATCTCTTTTCATGAAGACACATGCCAGAGAAACTACCTCCCAGATAAATATGTGCTGGTAGGAAGCACAAAAGGAGCATTAGCATCACTGGGACAAAGTGCTGAAAGAAAAAATAACATGAGAGTGAATATTCCTAGAAATGTCTTTTTCAGTAGTCATCCATTCCTAATAATCCCTGGGATTTTTATGAGAGTCATTCTGAGCCCTGACTCCTTCAGCTGAGCACGGAAGTAATTACGTGTGTAGATATCCTTAATTTGCCTCTGTGTAAATGAAAGCTGGATGCCAGCTTAACTTACAAGCTTCCCCTAAATGCTTTTATAGATTTTTTTTTTTCTTTCTTTCTTTTTGGTGGAGATCAGAAATGAAAGCATCCACTGAATACGATAAGAAAGGGAATGTCACTGGTTTTGGTTGATTGCCCTTTTGTGTGTATGTGTGTGTGTATAATGAAGAGCTTGCTACTTGTGAGCAGGGAGAGGATTTAATGAATCACCAAAGTACATAATTTATTGTAGAATGTATTGCACATATTTCAGAGCAAATTCCATGGAAAATGTATGTGAGTTGTATTTCTATGAATCAGCCTCTCGGAATATTTCCTTAGAAACAGCTTGCCCTACATTTTTATAAAGGAGCTGCAGCATTTATAGTACACCATTGAATTAACATTTTGTGGTTAAAAAACGCAGCCCAAGAAATTAAAATGATATTTGAAACATAAATCCTGCGTGCTAACAACTATCGTTATAAAAGCCAGCCAGAATCAACAGACAGAGCTTGTTTTCTGTAAGGCTCTTTCTGGAGCCCAGCTCTCAGAAAACATCTGTGCAAATGCAAGGGGAGAGGGGGGGAAAAAAAAAAGAAAAAAAAAAAAAAAGTCCCAACAGAAATAGAAGCCATCAGTGGTTAGGTGTGTTATAAATACATTATTACTTCATTGTAATGGCACACAGGCTGTGGCGAGACTGGGGGTGACCTCACTGCCTGTCAGACTTCGAGTTGCTCCCAGGGAAGGAGCACGCACGACGGGATGCCCACCCAGCACCACGGCAGTAGGGAGTGAGCAAATCCACATAATGTAGAATCATGGAATGTTAGAGGTGGGAAGGGACCTCCAGAGATCATCCAGTGCAACCCTCCTGCCTAAGCATGATCACTTAGGGTAGTCCACACAGGATTGCATCCAGGCAGGTTTTGAAAGTCTCCAGAGAAGGAGACTCCACAACCTCTCTGGGCAGCCTGTTCCAGGGATCTGTCACCCTCACCATAAAGTGCTGAGGTGAAACCTTCTATGTTCGTGTTTGTACCCATTGGTCCTTGTCTTATTGCTGTGCACCACCAAAAGGAGCCTGGCCCCCTCCACTTGACACCCACCCCTCAGATATTGATAGACATTGATCAGATCTCTCAGTCTTCTCCAGACTAAACAGCCCCCGGTTTCTCAGTCTCTCTTCATGGAGGAGATGCTCAAGTCCCCTAATTATCCTTGTGGCTCTCTGCTGGACTCCCTCCAGCAGGTCCCTGTCTCTCTTAAATTCTTGAAGCCCAGAGTTGGATACAGTATTCCAGGTGTGGTCTCACAGTATTTCAGGTGTGGAGAAGGACTCCTGAATGTCTGTACAAGGAGGAGCTGTTGGGTTGGATTCATATCAGACCTGGGAATGGGAGGTTTTGAGAGGTTTTGTTACCTTGGTTCCGCATGGAAGGTGTGGAAAACCTTCATTGGCTTCCTGAAAGTTTCTCATTGATACCTCTTCCATCTCAACTTAACTAGGTGCTTTGTGAGTCTGTCTTTGCAGTCTTTGCAGACTCACAAATGGTTTTGGGTACTCAACTTCAGGTGAAGTTTCTTTCCTAAAATTCTCAGGCATCAATCCTGTTTAAAATTGTAGAATTTCAGTTTAGAAAAGCCCTTTAAGATCATCGAGTCCAGCCATTCTCTAACACTAACACATCTGGAGCTAAACCATGTCCCTCAGCATCTCTGCATCTTTTCAACAAGTCCAGGCATGGGGATTCAACCACCTCTCTGGGGAGCCTGTTCCAGTGATTGAGAACCCTTTCAGGGAAGAAGTTTCTTCTTATATCCAACCTAATCCTCCCCTGGTACAACTTAATGCCATTTCCTCTTGTCCAAACTCTTGTGACTTGGGAGAAGAGATCAACACCTACCTCACTACAACCTCCTTTCAGGGAATTGGAGAGTGGGAAGGTCTCCCCTCACTCTTCTTTTCCCCAAAAAAGCAACACATGCACAGTCTTGGACACCCTAAATGATTAGCTGCTACAGAAAAAGCTCACCAATCATTTCTTTTTTTAGTCTTATTAAAACACATTTTTGGATTATGAGGAAAAGCTCAGCCCCCTAGAAAAAGTGTGAGCAGAAGAACATTTTGCAACTAAGGAAAAGAGAACAAACTGCAACAAGAGATAGCTTTATAGGGATATAGACTATATTTATCTTGTATTATTACTTAGCAGGCAGCTAGAGACAAATTTAGTATCATAAAATCATTTAGGTTGGAAAGATCTTTAAAATCATCAAGTCCAAGCATTAACCCAGCACAACCAAGACCATTTGTGTGATCTGAAGCTCTGTCCAAGTATGGACTTGTAGACCATCTCTGGCTTTCAATCAAAACTGGCATGACCAACAGGAGAAAGGCCTCAGTGTATCAAGACCCTGGTTGCAACACTAAGGATTAGTAGTATTTTGGTGATGTTGTTCAGGCTGTTCCTCTGGATTGACAGCAGCTAGATGGAGGGAGCAAGGTGGTGTTGCAACAAGGGATGGGGGATTTGAGTCAGTGAGGCACAAGTTAGTTAAAGCATCAAGGTGTTTGGTAGGGGAGCACCTACAGTGAGGAGACTGCTGAAGTTCCTGTCCTCCTCTGTCACTCCTGCAGCTGTTCCTGATGGCTGCAGCCTCAGGCTGGCTTCTTCAAATTACCAAGTAATCTGAAGGGTGAATGCTCCAAAATTAAATGAAACAAATGACCAAATGTAGCTGTAGGTACTTTGTCTTCTTTTGTGGTCATCACAGCCTGGTCCCCATGCCTGCCACATCTGGGTTGGTCAGAAATGCTCCCTGCTAGCTGCACACCATTTCCATCCAAACCAGTCCAAAACAGCCAGGATGCTTCAAAAGCCTCTAGAACATTACATAATTAAAACCAGTGTCTTCTCTGAGGCCTTTCTAGATTAGCCCTTAAAATGTGTAGGACTTCAGGGTCTAAATCCAAACTGCTTACTGCATCCTTTGGGACTTGAGGTCAGTCAAATTCAGGCACTTTTTATCTCTGCAGCCACTTAGGCCAACAAGATGGACCTCACCTGCCTTCCTGTTCTGTTCTAACTCAGGCCTTGGATAGCCTGTTTTATTCAGGAGCATTGTAAGAACAGACTATTATTAATAGAATCAGAAAACAAGCAACCAGAAATAACCAGAAAACTACTGTTTATGTTGGGGTTTTTTAAGCAGAAGTGAATATTCTCTCTTGGAGGAGGCACAAAGCTGATGCAGTAACGGGTGCTGATCTGAATTAAAGGTACAATCATACAGAAGAGACCAGGAGCCTCCACTCAAGTTGTCTTCTTGTTCATAGAATCATCAAAGAGTCATAGACACTAGGAGTTGGAAAGGACCTCCGGAGATCATCAAGTCTAACTCCTCTGCCAAAGCAGGATCCCCAAGGAGGGGTCACACAGGAATGCATCCAGATAGGTCTTGTTCATGTAGGTGATGGGGAGGAGAATGTCCTCTGTGCACCTTCCTTCTTTAACAATGAAAGGAAGGAATGAAAGCTTTTTCTGCTTACCTTTCTCAGTGTTACACACACATCGTGACATGAGATCTACCCATAGAGGGTTTTGGTGGCTGTGGCAAGAGAGTGGGCTTGTGCTTGGTGTAGGTTGGTCCATAGGCTATGTTGCTGAGCAAGCTCTTTAAACATTATGGATCCAGCCCAGGACTGTGGCTGCAGCCCTGCCAACACTTTACATCATGTTAAGCACACTGCATAAGCATTTGTTTGCCAGTTCCAGAGGCTGTAACAATATGTCTTTATTCCAGAGATATTTTTTTTTCACAGCTCAGTAAAGCTATTACAGTTGAATATGGATAAAAAAGGAATTGAGGGGCATTTTCAAGATTTTATTGCCTTTTTTTATGTGTCCCCCCCATTAAGTAGGTATTGCTATCAGTGCAGTCAATCTAATTTTGCTATTGGATAACCACATCATGGCCAAATAAAAAAAATAGCCTTTTATATTAGCCATTTTTGGAGAGGATTATGCTGCCATAAACAGGCTCAGCAGGAGTTTCAAGCAGGGCTTGATGTGCAGTAATGTGCTTGAAATGTCTGCTTCTGGTTTCCTTACATGGGACACTGGTTCCAGGTTTTGTGGCTCTGGCAGAGCAGAGGATAGCAGCAACGTGTTCCTTGCTTCATATTCTCCTTTTTAACTTGCTCATGGCTAACTTCACATACGAAAGAGCAAGTCCACCAGAATCACCCAGATGTGGCAGGTTAACATCTGTGAACAATTGTCTGTGGACTGAAAGAAACCCAAACAAAACAAAACCACCACCAAACTAAAAAAAAAACCCCACACCAAAACAACCCCAAACCCTTGTTGCTAAAACATCTGTGGGTTCAAACAGAACCCAATTAGTTTTATTCTTGATTGTAATACAAATTCAAGAGAGATCTTGTGGAAAAAAAAAATGAGATTATTTAAAGAAAACAACAAATTAATATCTGGAGTCATTAAGATTTAGTTTGATTCCTTTGGTTTTAATGCTCACCACCTCTCCCTGCTGCTAGTATGTGCTGTGGAAAGGAGGAGAATGGATCATCCAGCTTTGCCTGTGAAATCCATACAGGCTTGAGCCAGCCACCACAAGAGACTTTGGGACCACCTGCAGACACAGAATCATAGAACAGTTTGGATCGGAAGGGACCTTAAAGATCATCTAGTTCCAGCCCCAATTCCATGGACAGGGACATATTCCACTACACCAGGTTGCTCAAGGTCCTCTAACCTGGCTTTGAACAGCTCCAGGGAAGGGGGCATCCACAACTTCCCTGGGCAACCTGTTCCAGTGTCTCACCGCCCTCATTCACTGTAAAGAATTTTTTCCTTATCTCCAGTCTCAATCTGCCCTCCTCAATCTTCAATCCATTCCCTCTCACCCTTATCACTACAAGCCCTTGTAAAAAGTCCCTCCCCAGCTTTCTTGTAGGTCCCCTTCAGGTACTGCAAGCCTTCTGTAAGGTCTCTTTGGAGCCTTCCCTTCTCCAGCCTGAACAACCCCAACTCTCTGAGCCTGTCTGCACAGGGGAGGTGCTGCAGACCTCTGATCATCTTCTTGGCTTCCTCTGGACCTGCTTCAGCATTTAGAATTATAGAATCATAGAATTGTTAGGGTTGGAAGGGGCCTCCAGGATCATCCAGTTCCAACCCCCCTGCCATGATCAGGGACACCTCACACTAGATCAGGTTGTCCAGAGCCACATCCAGCCTGGCCCTACAAACCTCAAGGGATGAGGCTTCCCCCCTCATGACGGCTGTGTTTCCAAAGGGAAAAAACTGGAATGCTTCTTGGCAAATCTCACTTCAACATCCTCCTTGTATTGGGGGCACTGGGAGGGACTCAATAGTCTGAGTCTGACCCAGGTGAGATCTGACCCAGGTGGGGTCTCAGAAGAGCGGAACAGAGGGGGAGATCACCTCTCTCATCCTGCTGGTCACAGTTCTTCTGACTCATCTGGTAGATGTATCTGGTCTGCTTGTCTGTCTGGTCTGATCTTTTACTAGAGGATTCAAATCCTTTTTTCAAAGCACCCAGCAAAAGGTTTGCATGCTGAACAGGGGAATTAAGTTGCCAAAAAGCTGGATCCCTACCTCTCTTATCTCCTAGTGAAGTCAATGGTAATAAGGGAAAGGGTTAAACTGAAGTCACAAAGCTTTTTAAAACCTCTCACTTGAGTTCACCCCATTGCTGTTACAGTTTGGGGTGGAATAGTCTTCTGGATGTCTGCAGGAGCTTTGCTTTAAAGCCTGAAAGCTGGGATTTTTTCCAAGGTGTTTCACACTTTCTTTTGAGGTTGAGGCCAAAGTTTAGATGTTTCAATACCCAGCACACAGGCCCCCAAACCCTTCCCTGGAGCTGGCCTGCAGGCCACTAATTCAACAGGAGACATGGCCTGAGTAATCCATGTTAATGACATTAATTATTTAAACTGTGCTGCCTGATAGGAGATGTCTGGTACCTATTAATCCACGTACCAATTACTCTCTGAAGATGGGGGGGGGGAAGCTCCTTTGCAAGAAGAGAGGCTATAAAAGAGAGGGAAAAAAAAAGAAAGAAAGTGTTAGTGTAATTTTCTTTGTCTGTGTTTCCAAAGTGGGGGGGGGGGGGGGGGGGCGGGGGGGGGGAACCCAACCTGGAATGCTTCTTGGCAAATCTCAGGCACCAGACATTAAAGAGTGGCTACTGTAAACAAGGTAACAGAAACGATGTCATCCCTCCCCACTGCCTCCATATGCAGCCCTTGATTTACGTTTCCTTGGAAAAGAGTTCTCTTGCTCTTGGCCTGGATAAAAGCCTGGGTTTGTAAAAGCCAAGGGGCCAGATCCTGGGGAATCTGGAGAGTGGAGCAGTCCTGTAGACCTCCCTGGATGGAGGTCAACTGAGCCCAGCAGAAGCTGAGCCTGGTTATCTACAGCAAGGAGCTAAAGGGTGGGGAAGGCAAAAGAAAGGGAGAGCTGCCGCTGAGCCTTTTCCATCTGTTTTGTTTACTCGGGAAGCTCGTTATTGGCTTTCTAGACAAACTAATCAGACTTGGGGAGATGGCCTTGAGCACACACACAAAGCTCCTGCAGCCAGCAGTAAGCTGTAATCAACAGAAGGCTGTGTAGTGCTGTGGTCAGGGAGTCGAATATTCCCTTCTCTTGGAATGCAGCTTCCTTGGCTTCCTCCAAGGGAAATGTTTGTTCCCTGCCCCCACCAGCTCTCTCTTGGCACCACTGAGATGAAACACTTGATGGCTCTCCTTGAAGAAACTCAGGGACCTGCCCTGCAGGGTTGGGGTCTTTTTTTTTTTTTTTCCTAGTAAAGGGAAATGTGGAAGCAACACAATATTGTTCTAAGGTTGGCTGGGTTTAAACTCTCAGATTCTCACCAGATTATGACCTGGTGTATGTTAGCAGGTTGCCAGGGACTTCGGAGTGGTGACGTTGACGTGCACCTTCTGAGGAGCTGAGATTTACGTTATTAAAAATGCCCATTCCTGAACGACCTCAGCCAGAACCTTCTGGGGTCAACGTTTATTCACTTGGTATAACAAAACTTCAGATCTGCTAAAGGAAGGTTGGATCCAGCAATAATGAAATATTGATTTGGAGCAGTGGGAAGGAGAAAGAGAGGCTGGTGGCTGGGGGAGGTTTTTCAAGTAAGAATTGTCTCAATAGCAATGAAAAGAGCTGAACCCCCACCCCCACCCCTTTTTTTTTTCTTTTCTCTTGTTTTTTGTGTGTTTGTTTATTTGTTTTTGTTTGTTTGTTTTTTGTCTTCTCCATCAGTAGCGGAATATTTCATTAACCCCTTGTTGAGGTTAGATACACTGAGCCTCTCTGCATACTCAGAAGAGGTCCCCTTATAGAGGAGTACTGTGAATACCTCTGGCATTTCATATTTAAGTTCTAAATATAAATGCAGTCTAGAAGGAGTTTGTTTCTGAAACTACCGTAACTGCTTGCTTTCTGGCTGACTCGACTTCTTGATGACAGGATTTTCCCTGCCAGGGACGTTCTGGTTATCATGTAGGTGTAACTGAGCAGGTTGTGTGCACCCTTGTTCATGGCAAGGCTGACGATGAACACGCCGAGGGTGCACATCTCTTTGCTGCGTGCACAGATTCACAGAATCACCAAATCAGCCAGGCTGGAAGAGACCTCTGAGATCATCAAGTCCAACTGATCACCCAGCCCTAACTACTCAACTAGACCATGGTACTAAGTGCCTCATCCAGTCTCTTCTTAAACATCTCTAGGGATGTTGTCCCTACCCCCTCCCTGGGCACCCATTCCAATGGGCAATCTCTCTTTCTGGGAAGAACTTCTTTCTAAGATCAAACCTGAACTTCCCCCTGTGCAGCTTGAGACTGTGTCCTCTTGTTCTGGTGCTGGTTGCGCAGGAGAAGAGACCAACCCCCACCTGGCTACAACCTCCCTTCAGGTAGTTGTAGATGGCTATAAGGTCTCCATTGAGCCTCTTCTCCAGGCTAGACCTCCCCCTCTACTCTGCTCTTTTGAGACCCCACCTGGAGTACTGTGTCTAGTTTTGGAGTCCCTATTATAGGAGGGATATGGACATGCTGGAAGGTGTCCAGAGAAGGGCCACCAGGATGAGCAGAAGGCTGGAGCTACTCTTATGAGGAGAGACTGAAAGAGTTGGGGATGTTCAGTCTGGAGAAGAGAAGGCTCCAAGGTGACCTTATTGTGGCCTTCCAGTATCTGAAGGGAGCTCCAAGAAAGCTGGGGAGGGACTTTTTAGGGTGTCAGGGAGTGATAGGGCTAGGGGGAATGGAATGAAGCTGGAAGTGGGGAGATTCAGGCTGGACGTGAGGAAGTTCTTCCCCATGAGAGTGGTGAGAGCCTGGAATGGGTTGTGCAGGGAGGTGGTTGGGGCCCCATCCCTGGAGGTGTTTAAGGCCAGGCTGGATGAGGCTCTGGCCAGCCTGATCCTAGTGTGAGGTATCCCTGCCCATGGCAGGGGGGTTGGAACTGGATGCTCCTTGTGGTCCCTTCCAACCCTGACTGATTCTATGATTCTAACCTCAGCTCCCTCAGCCTCTCCTCATAGGGCTCGTGCTCCAGACCCCACTGCAAACTCCTTAGCCCATAACAAATAGCTGTGGGCTAATAAATAGCCCATAGGCATTTAGGCATTAGGGGCCAAGACCTGCATTTCCACTGCTTTGGGGAAAGAGAAGAACTTTTGGACCACTAGCATAGTGTGGCAATATGGGCCTGGGGCATGGAGCTGTGTGGTTAAAACACCCAAGGCCGTGGTATGGATCCATCTGAATACCAACTTCTTTTATAAAGCCTGCACTGTGTGTTTTGAATGCACATTTGCTGTTATGAATAACAGGAATTGTTTGGCTTGGCCTGCCTTTGTGCTGGTGCCAGCTGGCACGGAGCAAAGCTGTGACACATGACACTACAGCTGTGTCCACATGTTTCTGCCTTGCAGGATCCACTTATATAATTTACTTTTTTTGATCCATAGTCGAGCTATTCAAGTGAGCATAATTTGCTTTTTTGATCCAGAGTCGGACTATTTGAGTGAGCTCATCAAATTACACATGCCAGCCACTTCTGTGAAAATACTCATTTTGCCATTGTCAAACAACAACAACAACAAAAAAGCATGGATATTAGGAAAAAAATATTTTTTTTTTCGTGGAAAGGGTTGTCAAGCCCTGCAACAGGCTGCCCAGGGAAGTGATTGAGTCACCATCCCTAGAGGTATTTAAAATCCATGTGGAATCATAGAATAGAATAATAGAATTGTTTCGGTTGGAAGAGACCTTTAAAATCATTCAATCCAACTCAGCAGCACTGTGGCTGTTAAACCATGTCCCAAAGTGCCATCTAGAATTGTTAGGGTTGGAAGGTACCTCAAGGATCAGCCAGTTCCAACCCCCCTGCCATGGGCAGAGACACCTCACGCTAGATCAGGTTGCCTGGAGTTGCAGTGTTTCACCACCCTCACGGTGAATAAATTCTTCCTAACATCCAATCTTAATCTACCCCTTTCTAGTTCTTTTTACCTTCCCCCCAGTCCTATCACTACCTGACACCCTAAAAAAGTCCCTGCCCAGCTTTCTTGGTAGGCCCCATGTTTCTTGAACACCTCCAGGGACAGACACACCATCACCTCCCTGGGCAACCTGTTCCAATACCCGACTTCTCTTTCAGTAAAGAGATGTTTCCTAATGTCCAATTTAAGCCTCTCCTGGCACAGTTTCAGGCCCTTTCTTCTTGTTCTATCAACTGATAGTTGGGAGAAGAGACTGACCCCCACCTCACTACAACCTCCTTTCAGGGGGTTTTAGAGAGCAATGAGGTCTCCCCTCAGTGTCCTCTATTCCAAACTGCAGAACCCCAGTTCCCTCAGCCACTCTTCATAAGACCTGTGTTCCAGACCCTTTGCCATCTTTATTGCCCTTCTCTGGGCATGCCTCAGCAATTCAGTGTCCTATATGTGTAGTGCTGAGGGACATGGTTTAGTGGTGGACTTACCAGTGCTAAGATGATTGGACTCAATCATCTTAGAGGTCTTTTCCAACCTAAATTATTCTGTGTTCATTGTTAGTCACTTTGGGGATTGCAGCAACTTTATTAAGCCTTTGCAGTAAAAAACACATCCCTAATTGAATCTGAATATTTATTCTGTTTGATACATGTAATTGCAGGACAATAGCTCAGTCTTTAATTAAATGAGCCATTAAAAGAATAATGATGAGCTTACAATAACTGATCAGATCACGATACCTGGCAAAAAAACAATCCTAGGTATCAGTATAGGTTGGGGTATAACCTGCTGGAAAGTAGTGAAGGGGAAAAGATCCTGGGGGTCCTAGTGGATAGAAGGCTGACCATGAGCCAGCAGTTTGCTCTTGTGGCCAAGAGGGCCAAAGCCATTCTGGGGTGGATTAGAAGGGCTGTGGTTATAGGTTGAGAGAGGTTCTCCTCCATCTTGTGAGGCCACATCTGGAATATTGTGTCCAGTTCTGGGCCCCTCAGTTCAAGAAGGATCTCAGGGAACTGTTTGAAAGAGTCCAGCATAGAGCTACAAAAATGGAGTGGAACATCTTTCTTATGAGGAGAGACTGAGGGAGCTGGGGCTCTTCAGATTGGAGAGGAGGAGCAGGAGGGGTGACCTCATTCATGTTTATAAAGATATGCAGGGTGAGTGTCCAGCGGATGGAGCCAGGCTCTGCTGGGTGATGCCCAATGACAGCACAAGGGGCAATGGGTGGAAGTTAAGGCATAGGAAGTTCTGTGGAAACATGAGGAAAAATATTTTTGCTCTGAGGATGATGGAACACTGGAGCAGGCTGCCCATGGGGGTTGTGGAGCCTCCTTCTCTGGTGATATTCAAACCTGCCTGGAATTGTTCCTGTGTGATCTGCTCTAGGTGACCCTGCTCTGGAAGGGGGGGGGTGGACTGGATGATCTTTCGAGGTCCCTTCCAATTCCTAACATTCTGTGATTCTGTGATACTCTGAAAGTCTTGTTAAAGAAAATACACCAGCTCATTTCCAGATACCCAGGACCAAGGCAGGAAATGCAAAGAAAATATACAACAATTTTTTCCAGCTTGCTGGTGAAGCAGAAATAACACGGCACTAATACAGACAACGTTTTCATGTAAGCCTATTTTATTTTATTTACCTTTTCAATCAGAGTGAAATAGGAGAGGGCATGGATTTAGCTTTTTTCCCCTCTGAATTTAGGAAATACTACCCAAGCATTTTATTCCCAGTGCACATTGAACTGGGCTGCAATGTGCACTGTCTTGCCTTAATTCAGTGCAGCTTTTCAAATGTCAGGTCTGGTACAGACCAAAGTAGCTGCGCATTATCTGCCGTATGGTCCTGGTAGAGCAATGTGCTGCTTTACAGAGCCAGGGTCACAAGTTCATGGCAGAAATGATTCATGTAGCCTGAAGGAGGGAGCCTAAATTCAATATGTAAAAGCCAAGAAGAAGGTGGGGGAATGATGCTGGTGGGTGCCCCCAGCCCAGGCTTTAAGGCCATTGGCTCCTGCAGAAGGGGCAGAGAAGGTACAGAGAGGGGCAGCACCTTCTCTGATGTCCTGTATGCACAGGGTGACCTGAGCCATGAGATAGATAGATAGATTTATACATATATATATATATACATACACACACACATATAAACACACAGGCATACATATATAGGTGCAAGGGAAAAGCTGCCCTGAGTTTGAACACGGTTTACAGAGCGCTGTGGTGAGAGCTGAGACGTGCATGACAACTGAATATTAAATTCTGTTAGCACTTGGAGTTATTGGGCAGCAAAGAGATTTAAAGAAACCAAAGGAATTGAGCTTTAACAACCCAAAACGAAAAAGATGAAAAAAAAGAAAGAACAAGAAAGGAAAAAAAGCTAAAGTAGAACTTTAAGAACCTGAGTGTTTTCTCAAGGCACTCAGTAGGTATTATGTTCTTGGTCAATAACATTGCCTTTATGATCATATTGACAATGTGTGCAGAAATGTCTGTGGCATGGCAAATTGCAGTTTAATGTCAAATGACAATAAAACAGTCAGAGATTATTCAGCTGGAAGAAAATATCACTTTAATTAAGCATTCCACAGGATAGCTGTAGCAAATATGTTATTAACACATAAAGTGCTCCCTTTAAGGTAAGGGCTCATGCTATAAGAAAGCAAATTCAAACCTGGGGCCAACAGTCCATATTTCACTCATCCCATTGTGCCAAGGTCCAGCAGCACATTTAATCAGATCCAGTTGCCCCTGAAGCTGAAAGGGAGCCTTTCCATCTTAATGACCCAGGAATTACCACCTGTATCGAATTGGAGGAACATACTCTTAGACTTAATGACAAAGTTGCATGTTGGTTTGGTCTTTCTTTTACAGAGAGGTAGCAATGCAGTAGTTTTAATTTCTGGGACTTCCCCCAACTGTCTGAATTTCTAATGCCCACAGCACAAGCCTAGGAAACTCGCAGACAGGCTTTCCCATGTGGGTTTTTGGTGATTCCTGTGTCCAATCAGAGCGCAGAGCAGAGCCCAAGACCTTGCTTGCTTGTGAGTTAGAATCATAGAATCATAGAATTAGACACCATCAGGATACATCCTGCGTGGATGGTGATGCCTGTGCTAAATCAGACTGCAGAGCAGAACCCAAGACCTTGCTTGCTTGTGAATTAGACACCATTGGAATACATCTAGTGTGGATGGTGATGCCTGCAGAGCGGAACCAAAAGCTGTCTCTAAATCACCACCACGAGTGTCAGGCTTGCCTAAGGAATTAGAGCTGATGCATATATTAGTGTGTCATGTGGAACTGTTGCATCTTCTCTGATGAAGTGCACCCAAGACAGTCAGAACTATTGTTTTCCAAACCCACTGCATGGCCAGACAGAAATATTCGAGTGACAAAGCACCAGATTAACTTTTGCTGCAGCAATTTTAGTTTTAGAGGGGAAAAAAGAAGTCATTTGGCTGGATGGGTATGGAGCATTGATGAAAGGTTTTGCAGTCTCTCATCAATTTAGGAAGGCTTCATGAAGTTGAAGAGTTCTTCATCACCCTGTCTCTTTGGTCCCTGCAGACCATGGACAGTCTGTCACAGCAAGAGTAATTTCGCATGAGCTTTGGGAGTGTTAATGAGGATGGTTTCCATATACTCTGTGGTGAGAAAAGCAGGGACAAACTGTGGGAGAGGAGGAGTGGAGCAGAGGGATATCATCCCTTTTTTGCCCTGGGGAATAGAATATTCCATTAATTTAATATATGGGGGTTTCCCCTAGGCTTTTATATATTTTTATATGTATATCCTAGAAATCAGTAGGGAAAAAGCCTTAGACATTTCTACATCTTGTAAAACTACTGTTTTGAGTTGGTTTTTAATTTACTGTCTTCCCTCCTTGTGGAAATATCTCCTTTAGTTATGACAGCATCTGATGGGGGAGGGGATTGTGTGGGGTTTGTTGGTTTTTGCTTGTTGTTTTGGTTTGGTTTTTTTTTTTACCAGTGACACATCATGGATACTGATTTTGTGTTTTCTTTTCCTCCTTTCTTCCTTTAATGGGAACTTAGATCTATGGTTTGAGCATCCCCAGCTAATTTGTTGCTGAAAATTTTAACAAATTTTCCCTGTTCCATAAAACCCATCTTGTAGTCCTGCAGGTTTAAGCTCTTTTTTTCACTTTTATGACTCTAAAGTGGTGGGCAAACAAGTTAGATTTGATGAACCTCTAAATATTTTATGAACTACAATTTATAATCATCTGACTTCTTATATATGAGATCTGCCCTGTTAATTTGGAAGGTGATTTTTGTTGTTGACAAAAAATTCCTGTTGGATTTTGAATCAAAATATGGCTTGGAAGGAGAAAAAGACTGAAGGCACTCTGAGCTGTTGGCCATTCATGAGGGAGTCTCTGTGACGTTTGGACTTTTTGTCTTTCTCCATTTCTGCATTGAGTGCACTCTCAACAAGTTTGCTGACAACACCAAGCTGTGTGGTGCTGCTGACAGGCTGGAGGGAAGGGATCCATCCAGAGGGACCTGGACAGGCTGCAGAGCTGGACCCAAGCCAACCTCATGAGGTTCAACAAGACCAAATGCAAGGTCCTGCATCTGGGTCAGGGCAATCCCAAGCACCGATAGGACAGGGACTGGCTTGAGAGCAGCCCTGAAGAAAAGGCCTTGGGGGTGCTGGTGGATGAGAAGCTCAACAGGAGCCAGCAGTGAGCACTTGCAGCCCAGAGAGCCAAGCAGGGCCTGGGCTGCATCAAGAGAAGCATAGCCAGTAGGGTGAAGGAGGTGATTCTCCACCTCTGTTCTGCACCCCTGAGACCCCACTTGGAGCATTGTGTCCAGTTCTGGAGCCTCTATTACAGGAATGATCTGGAGGTGCTGGAAGGTGTCCAGAGAAGGGCCACAAGGATGAGCAGAGGGCTGGAGCTGCTCTGCCATGAGGACAGCCTGAGAGAGTTGGGGCTGTTCAGTCTGGAGAGGAGAAGGCTCCAGGGAGACCTTCTTGTGGCCTTCCAGGATCTGAAGGGGGCTCCAAGAAAGCTGGGGAGGGACTTTTGAGGGTGTCAGGGAGTGATAGGACTGGGCAAAAATGGAGCAAAACTAGAAGTGGGGAGATTCAGATTGGATGTGAGGAAGAAGTTCTTCCTCATGAGGGTGGTGAGAGCCTGGCAGAGGTTGCCCAGGGAGGTGGTGGAAGCCTCATCCCTGGAGGTTTTTGCAGCTAGGCTGGATGTGGCTGTCAGCAACCTGCTGCAGTGTGAGGTGTCCCTGGCCATGACAGGGGGATTGGAACTAGATAATCCTTGAGGTCCCTTCCAAGCCTGACAATTCTATGATTCTGATTTCTGCCCAAGTGTCACATCAAGAGCTTATCACAGAGTTGTTTCAGTTTAAAAAGACCTTTAGGATCACCAAGTCCAACAGTTATCCATCTCTACAGTTTGGTGCTAAGCCACGTCTCTCAGCACCACATCTCAGCAGCACTGAGACACCTCCAGTCTCTGTGTATGTAAGCCTGAGTTTCTGATGTGATGACAGAAAGATCCATAGTGATGGGCTAAGGGTCATACAGTTTTATTAGCTATGATCAGAATCTGTGTCAAATACAAGCTACCTCCAAAGCCAGTAGAGCTTGGAAAATGCTCTGCAATAATTTCAGCACAGACAAGTGGTCTGAGTGTAACAACTTGTGGCCAGAACGAGTGGGGAAGTGATTGTGCCCCAGTACTTGGTACTGGTGGGGCAGCAACTTGAATACCCTGTACAGTTTTGGGACCCTCATTTCAAGGACATTGAGGTGTTGGAGTGGGTCCAGAGAAGGGCAAGGAAGCTGGTGAAGGGCCTGGAGAACTGGGCTGGTGAGGAGCAGCTGAGACAACTGGAATTGTTTAGCCTGGAGAAGAGGAGGCTGAGGGGAGACGTTATTGCTCTCTACAACTCCCTGAAAAGAGGCTGTAGTGGGGTGGGGGTGGTTGGTCTCTTCTCCCTAGTATCAGTTGATAGAATGAGAGGAAATGGCCTGAAACTGGGCCAGGAGAGGTTTAGGTTGGACATTAGGAAAAAAATCTTTACTGACAGAGTGGTCAGGCATTGGAACAGGCTGCCCAGGAAAGTGGTGGAGTCACCATCCCTGGAGGCACTCCAGAAGTGTGCATACGTGAAGGGTCTGGAGTACAGGTCTGATGAAGAGCAGCTGAGAGAACTGGGGTTGTTTAGTCTGGAGAAGAGGAGGCTGAGGGGAGACTTCATTGCCCTCTGGAACTCTCTGGAAGGAGGTTAGATTGAGGTGGGGATCTGTCTCTATCAGGTGAATAGGATAAGGGGAAATGGCCTCAGATTGTATTAGGGAAGGGTTTGATTTGCTAATAGAAAAAAATCTTTGCTGGAAGAGTGGTCAGGCATTGGAATAGGTTGCCCATGGAGGTGGTGGAGTCAACATCCCTGGAGGTGTTCAAGAAACATACAAACATGGCACTTTAGGACATGTTTTAGTGACCATGGTGGTCTTAGGTTGATGGTTGGACTTGATGTTCTTAGAATTCTTTTCCCACTGAAACAATTCTATGGTATGGTTCTTTTAAATAAATCTAGACATGGGGGTGAAAAAGAAGAATTAGTCACTGAAGTTTAGTGTCCTCTCCCATGGCCAAGGTGCTAGACCTGAATTTATAGCAGCCTTGTGGGACAGCATCTTGGTCTCTCACACAAGATAAGCAAGTTCAGTCAAATACTGGACGGTGAAGGATGGGGTGTCTGAGCATCATGATAATATAACATCAGCCTAGATGCTTTGGGACAAGACTTGATAGCTATTTGTATAATGATTAATCATCACCAAATTAACTTAGAGAAAACAGGCCTTCTCCCTGGCTTTTTTTTCATAGCTCTGCCTTTGAAACCAGAAGTGTTTAATAAAATGTCTAACATTCAAAATAAAACCAAACCCAAAACCCCACAGACAAGCAACAAACCCACAAATGTTTTCTATCCCCTATGCAAAAGCCATTTGCCATCTAAACAGAAGGTTTTGACAGAAGCTCTTCAACCATCCCTACAGAAAGATTTCAGCAATATTTGGTTGCTCTTTGAGCAATCTCTCTGGGCACATTTGTTTGAGGATGTTGTGGCTGATAGTTTAGGTGCGTGTTGAATAGCTACAGCTGCCCATTTTTCTGCCCAAACATGACACAATGTGTTTCCCACTGGTTTTCAAGTTGCAGTGGTTGCCATTTGAGAAGCAACATCTGCCAAGCCTTCACCATGTTGTGGTATCTGAGGTACCACATTGATTTCCTATTCCAAGGGCAGAGCAGACTTCTGCTATCTCCTACAGAACTTTGAGGCAAACCTTGATTAATGCTGACTTTTTAATGGTAACCACTGTGATTATTTTTTTTATTCCTATAATTCATGGTATTGTGCATAATAATAATAGGAATAGCACTGAATTATTTATACACTTATGTGGGTAAATAATGATGAGGTAATAACAATGACTTATTTCTCTGTTCAAACCAGTAAATAATGGCGAGGAAGGGAAATCATTTAGAGGAGGCTCAGTCTCTCGCGAGCCTGCGCCAATTATAAGATGTTTGCAAATATATTTCGGTGCCAAAAGAACAGAGCTGCCTTGGGGAGATTTTACACTCCAAGAAAACATTTGGAAGTTAGAACATTCAAGCCAAGCCCCAGCACGATGGTGTGACATCAATTGCTGCCACAACCCTTGGATGTAGAAATGGAAGCGAAAAACAGGAGGTGCGCTTACAGATCCTTTGCATGGCTGAGACTCCTACTAAGACATGCTGTGGGGGCTTCCCCTTTTGAGAAGGATGCTGAGATGTGAGAATCCAGCAAGTATTTGGGGACTGAGTGGCTTTGAGTGCTCCCTCAGTAAGTTTGCAGGTGACACTAAGCTGTGAGGGAGTGTTGATCTGCTTGAGGGTTGGAAAGCTCTGCAGAGGGGCAGGGGCAGGCTGATTCGAGGAATGAGGTTCAAGATGGGTGCTGGGTCCTGTATTTGGGTCGAAACAACCCCATGAATGCTCCAGGCTTGGGGGAGAATGGCTGGAAACTGCCCAGCAGAAAAGGACCTAGGAGTGATGATTGACAGCCAGCTAAATACGAGCCAGTGTGTGCTCAGATGGCCAAGGCGGCCAACGGATCAGGAGCAGTGTAACCAGCAGTGATTGTCCCTCTGTACTCAGAACTGGGGAGACCACACCTTGAGTCATGGGTTCAGTTCTGGGGCCCTCACTACAAGAAAGTCTTTGAGATGCTGGAGCAGGTTCAGATAAGGGCAACAAAGCTTGTAAAAGGCCTGTAGAACAGGTCTTGTAAGGAGTGTCTGAGGGAACTGAGGTTGTTTAGTCTGGAGAGGAGGAGGCTGAGGGGAGAGCTTCTCACTCTCTGCAACTCCCTGAAATGAGGCTGGAGCACAGTGGGGGTTGGTCTTGTCTCCCTAATAACAAGTGACAGGAGGAGAGCAAACAGCCTCAAGTTGCCCCAGGGGAGATTTAGGTTGGAGATTAGAAGAAACTTCTTGGCTGAAAGGGTTCTCAAACCCTGGAATAGGCTTCCCAGGGAGGTGGTTGAATCCCCATCCCTGGAGGTGCTTAAAAGATGCAGAGATGTGGTGCTGGGGGATGTGATTTAGCACCAGGCTTGGTGGTTATATAACGGTTGGACTTCATGATCTTAAAAGTCTTTTCCAACTGAAATGATTCCGTGATTCTAAGTAGCTGTAGTAAACCCCTCAAGGTGATAAAAATGAAGAATTTCCCCTTCTCAGCTTTGCAGAGAGGATGATTGAGAGGTGGCTTGACTAGAAGAAGCTCTCAGGGGGAAGGAAGTACCAAGCAATACAAAATTGTTTAATTTGGTGGATAAATGCTGCCAAACAAAACCAGTATCGGGAAGCTGAAATGAGACAAACATAAATGGGAAATGTAAGCACTCCTGGAATAAATAACTGCTCAAACAAACTGCCAGCAGGAGAAGAGGTTGCTTTTTTGCTTCTTCAAATCAAGACAGGAAGCTGTTTTCTAGAAAATAAGCTTTGAACAGTGGGTAAATGGAAAGACACTACTAAACTCATCTGCTTGGAGTTTTCCCAGGTCAGTGACATATGCCTAAATTAGCAGTGGGTAAACCCTGGGTTTTTGTATTTATCTGTAGTCATGCATGTGATTTTGGCTGAACACAATTAGCAGAGTTTACTACTAGGGTAATTTCATCCGTGGCATTTCGGAGCCTGCAATAAACAGTTCGGCCTGGACAAAGTCATGTTTCCTCCAAACTTAAATTGCATCGAGCTGTTGTGTGCTGGCAGTGTGTGTTGCACGAGGTGTGGAGCATGGAATGGAGAGGAGAAGGGTCTGGGATTCATTTCCAGCCCTGCCACCAACTGGTTGTCTTCAGGCTATTCTTCAGCTGTCGAGTCTTTGCTTCTTCCCACTTATAAAATTGGCATAACTGTATTTACCTCGTTTAGAAAGTGTGTCATGGTCTTCAGCTCAAAATTTCAAGGGCTATTACAGTTTATTGTTGTGTTGTATTTTTGCCTGAGTTTGCTCAAAGCTCTTACTTGGCACTTCTGCGTAAGCTCCTGGCTTCTGTTCTGAAGGATTTCACAAGTTTTTGGATGAGAGCTGATTTTGTTATTCTCTAGTTCAAAAGAGGGGAGGACTCCTTTTTGGATCTGTGGAGAAGGTGAAAAATACAACTTTTCTTTATGGTCAGGTCCTGCTGTGAAGCTCTTGGAAATGGGAGGATGGTCAAAGCTGTGCAAAGGGCGTCTCCTGGAAAGGAGAAACATTGAGGAGTTGCCTCTTTTGCTTTTATAACTCTGTTCTCAAGGATATTTCCTCCTTCAATGCTGTTGTGTTACTTAAAATAAGAATGAGATTGCTTCCTGTAGCTGTGGGAGATACATTAGATAGGAATGTTTGCTGGGGGAAGACAGGAGCGGGTCAGAAGAAAGCAGTAATTGTTTGCCTGCCTGCCTGATTCAAGGTGCTCAGCTGAAGCATACCTTCCCTCCATGGGTGGCCTTTTTCCAAAGGCATTTAAATGACTCAGAAGCACAAGCTCCACCGAGTTTCAGCCTTCTGCAAAACACAGCAGCAAAGCTGGGTTCACATCCTCCTCCTCTCATTGCCTAAGGTATGTTCAGCCAGCTGAGGACCCAGGCGAAATAACATCAAGAGGAAGATCATCTGTGCTGCTTGTCCCAGTAAGTCAACTTAAAACATTGCCTGTGTGATGAGGAGCAGCACAAGAACCTGACCAGTGTGTGAACAGCTGCTGTGCCCAAAAATGTGGATGAAGCTGCAGTCTGAACATCGCCAGCTGTGTTTTGAACTTCATTATTGGAGCAAGGCTATTTTGGAAGAAAGAAAAATGAAATTAAAAAAAAAAAAGTCAGAATGAAGTAAGTCCTTACTGGAGTGACATTGGAGAAGCCAAGCTCCAGCTCTGACATTGTTTTTTTCCCCACCATGACTATCGTTAGCCAAGTCATAACCTGTGAGAAAGCCGAGACAGGTTAAATGGTAGCAGAGATGTTGAGCATGGCTAGAATAAAGCCTTTGGAGAAGGAGCAGCAAATCCCTGTGGGACTTTCTACCTGCAGAGCTTGTGGCCTTTTATCTTTCATTAGCAAATATTGCATGTTATTGGACAGTGTCTTTTGCAGTTACTTACAGGAACATTTAATCAAATAATCTACTCCTCTCCCAGGCGGCTTAGACCACTGCCGTTTTATAGTTACCTACTTCAGCTGGAACAGTTCCTTTCAGCTGTAAAAGCAAATATGCAACATGGAAAAAAGTCTTGTTTTATCAAAACAGACAGAACTATTCCAGCTGCTGATATTAAGGTAAAAATAGCAAGGTTAAATGTTAAACAACCTCTGAGTGAACGTTTGTAACTACAAAGAAAGCCAGACCAGTTGGTTGCTCTGAAAGTGCTCCTTCTAACAAAAGTAAAAATAAGAAGAAAATTCTTGCTTCACTTCTCAAAAATCAAATTTCTTTTCCCCTATTGCTGATGATTAAACACAACGAAAACTAATTCCCTCAATAACAAATACATCAGTAATTTATGATTCTTCCTGCTCCCAGCATCTTGTAACTCACAAAAAGTTTCCACGGCCAGATTTGAATCCTCAAAGTGCTAATAATGTCTGCTAGTCAGCCTTCCTACTGCTCAGAAAATTTCACTCCTGCAGCTCCTTTGGCTTGTTTTGAGAAATCACTGTAGAGGTTAGTGAACTTTTCAATGTGTTGGTATTTAAACTGTGGTCAGACAGTGAGGGGGGGGAAAAAAAGGGAAAGAAAGAAAGGAATTAAAAAAGAAGAAAAGATGAAAAAAAAAAAGAAGAAAAGATTAAAAAAAAAGAAGAAAAGATTAAAAAAAAAGAAGAAAAGATTAAAAAAAAAGAAGAAAATAAAAAGGCAAAAGAAAGACAAGAAAAAAAGGTAGTTCATTAGTAGATAGAGATATTCCCCCTTAATAATTGTTTATGTGACCATTTGCGTGGGAATTGAACTGATTGTGAAACCTCCACGTTCAAATGGAATTCTTCTGACTCTTAAAATATCTTGGAAAATATAGTGCATTAAAAGAAAAGATGCTTAAAACAATGCTGGGGTTTTGTTCCAGAGAAACATTTGGGCACTTTCACTGGGAAAGGAGGTTAAAAGGTTGTCAATGCTTTCTCCAGGGGCTCTGTCTGACAGTGAACATGTGTTTCCTCCCTTTAATCGGCTCGCCAGTAGCCAGAAAGCTGCTTGTTTTCTGCAGAGGTTGTCAAAAACGATTTCAGTCTGGAGACGATGAATGATAAAAGAGGTTTTCAAACACAGTTTTGCACTGTAGCATTTGCAGTCCCAGAGAGGATGGATTGTATTACAATCTCGGTGCAAAGGGCCATGTTCCTCTAGCAAGAAAACAGTGCCTCCTTCAACCTGTTTGATGCTCCCACTTACCTTTCAAAGTTGAAAAATAGAAGCTGGACCTCAACTGCAGAGGAAAAAAACAAACAAACCAAAACGAACTAAGCCAAAACAAAGCAAAAGAAAAACAAAAACATAAAACCAAAAACAAACAACCAAAAAAAACCCTCCAAAACCAAACCAAACCAAAAAATTCGTCCCCACTTCATGTGCCTTCTCTCTGGGAAAATGAAGTGGTTTCTATATTTAATGAAATTTCTGTTCTCCTCTTGCCGTTCCTGGGACTTGCATTTCCTTCAGGAATTTATAAAGTGTTTGTTCTTCTCCTGGGTATTTTCTACAGGCTGAAGACCTTGCCTATAGTCAAATGACCTGACACCATAAATATCAACCTACCATAGCTGAAATCAGCCTTTCAGAGAGCACTCAACATATTCCTGAGTTAAGAACTTGTGTGTTTGCAGAAACCCAATTCTTTATTTGGGGGCAAGTCTGAAAAGTGGGTAAGTCATGCCAGCAAAAGTTTTCACCAGCAGAGGTTAATGCCAAATCCAGAATCCAACCTGAGATTTATGAAGCCAGCTGGACCCTGGTGCCATTTCCACTGATGGAGTTGCTAACTCTAAAGGCTCAGAAATTCCATTCATGAGATATTTTTAAATAAACAAAAAGTGTAACAACCTCAGCAGTAAGCCCTGCCCATGATACATGGTTCTGTTCCTGGACCCCCACAGCCTGTACCCAGTGCCTGAACGATGATTTGTTGCCTGGTCTCCCATGCACATTGATTGATGTGAGACCTTCTTGTGGCCTTCCAGTACCTGAAGGGGGCCTACAAGAAAGCTGGGGAGAGACTTTTTAGGGTGTCAGGGAGTGATAGGACTGGGGGGAATGGAAAAAAGCTAGAAACGGGTAGATTAAGATTGAATGTTAGGAAGAAGTTATTCCCCATGAGGGTGGTGAGAGCCTGGCAGAGGTTGCCCAGGGAGGTGGTGGAAGCCTCATCCCTGGAGGTTTTTGCAGCCAGGCTGGATGTGGCTGTGAGCAACCTGCTGTGGTGTGAGGTGTCCCTGCCCACGGCAGGGGGATTGGAACTGGCTGATCCTTGAGGTTCCTTCCAACCCTAACAATTGTATGATTCTGTGCTGGGTCTCTCATCATTGGATAAGTTGCTTTTTTTTGGACAGAAATGCGTTTTTTCTCCCCAAGTACTGAATTAGTTAGGTATTTAATTCCATACCACCACTGATATGGTCCCTCCCAGCTTTCCCACTGCCAAATCCAATCTACTCTTTGTCACCTTTCTCTGCATGTGAATTCTGCCACCAAATCCCACTTTTGCCCCACCTTGCCACCCACTCCATCAATCTCTTGTTTTCATACTTATAATCTTATCTGTTTTCTTCCTTGGCTTCTACACCACCATCAATCAGGAGAAGGTACAGAGAGGAGCACCTGCAAGTTACCCTTCATTCTTCAGTTCCCTATCTCTGTTTTTAGGAAGGCTCAGGAATCTTCCTTGCTGACCCATGCTGGCTTCACCTTATGAGGTTCACAGGCAGTGGGGGAAATGTCCTATCTCCGCACTGGTGTGGGCTGATGCTGGATTCTTCTATCCTGGCTGGAGCTCCCTCCAGCTTTGCCAAAACTTGGGTGGAAGAACTGTTGACAGTGCAGCAGGAGCAGGAACCATTTAGGGGATAACTGAGCTCTGTAAATGTCCCCAAGTACTATCCATCATGGGTCAGATCATAGAATCATAGAATTGTTTCAGGTGGGAAAGATCTCTAAGATAATTGAGTCCAACCTTCAACCTAAGATCACCATGGCCATTAAACCATGTCCCCAAGTGCCATGTCCACACGTTTCTTGAACACCTCCAGGGATAATCACTCCATCACCTCCCTGGGCAGCCTCTTCCAATGCCTGACCACTCTTCCAGTAAAGAAATGTTTCCTAATATCCAATCTAAACCTCCCCTGGCACAATTTCAGGCCATTTCCTCTCGTTCCATGCATGAAAGGAAAACAAAATTTAGACATGCTGGATGTATTTGGTTGCTCAATGACGCCTCCCATGTTTTTTCTCTTCTTTTCTTTTGCTTTTTATCTGAAGGAAAAGAAGTATGGCAGAGTTCCTATCCCTAGTGTCAGTGGTTCCCCTTTCAGTTATGTTGTGCTACTGCTAACAGGAACATCCTGTTTAGTTGCTACATTAGATGTATATAAACAAGAGAGACCCAGAAATTACTAAATACTGATCACAGGAGGTTTTTAGTATTGTCTTTTTGACTCTTGTACACAAGGAAGGCTTCATTCCTTTTTTTCTTTTTCTTCTTTTCCCTCCTTCTCCTTCTCCTTCTCCTTCTCCTTCTCCTTCTCCTTCTCCTTCTCCTTCTCCTTCTCCTTCTCCTTCTCCTTCTCCTTCTCCTTCTCCTTCTCCTTCTCCTTCTCCTTCTCCTTCTCCTTCTCCTTCTCCTTCTCCTTCTCCTCCTCCTCCTCCTTCTACTTCTCCTTCTCCTCCTCCTTCTCCTTCTCCTCCTCCTCCTCCTTCTCCTCCTTCTCCTCCTCCTTCTCCTCCTCCTTCTCCTCCTCCTCCTTCTCCTCCTCCTCCTCCTTCTCCTTCTCCTTCTCCTTCTCCTTCTCCTTCTCCTTCTCCTTCTCCTTCTCCTTCTCCTTCTCCTTCTCCTTCTCCTTCTCCTTCTCCTTCTCCTTCTCCTTCTCCTTCTCCTTCTCCTTCTCCTTCTCCTTCTCCTTCTCCTCCTTCTCCTTCTCCTCCTTCTCCTTCTCCTTCTCCTTCTCCTTCTCCTTCTCCTTCTCCTTCTCCTTCTCCTTCTCCTTCTCCTTCTCCTTCTCCCTTTTTTTCTTTCTTTTTCCTCTGCCTCTCCTTGGGCACAACTAAATTCCAAAACATTTCTCCAGTGGTAACTCATAATTCCAGTCTTTATTATTTCTGACCATATTTTAAATAGTTGGAGTCAAATTTTCTGCCCCAAGAGGCAGGCTGCCAGGAGTCAGTTGTGTTGTGTGGAACCAAAAATTGAATATACACTCAAAACCTACTTGGGAAACTTGATCACAGAACTGGACAACATCTTTTTTGTTTCTTTTTTTTTTTTTTCCCATCTGAATGTGATTACCATTTAGCAGCATAACGTCACAGAATGACAGATTGGAAGGGACCCCAAGGATCATCTGGTCCAACCTAAATGTCCTCATTGAGAGGTTTTGTTGCACACGTGGTCAGCTTGGAAATCTTCTCCAAAGAGCATGTGGCAGGTGCATGAAGAATTTGCTAACATTCTTTGAAGAATGTGTGCAAAACAAGAACCAGTGCATGTGTCTGGGAAGTTTCCCATCAGTCCCAACACTATCTATGTCTGGAGAATAAATCTTATGAGGAGCAACTGAGGGAGCTGGGGCTGTTTAGTTTGGAAAAGAGGAGGCTGAGGGGAGACCTGTGATGGTTTTTAAGACTGTCTTTAATTTTTCTTCTCACAAAGTTCAAGCAGAGAAAGTGAAAGAATGTAAACAGATCTGATGGCTCTCTACAACTACGTGAAAGGAGGTTGTAGAGAGGTTGGTGCTGGTCTCTTCTCACAGGTGATTAGTGATAGAACAAGAGGGAATGGTCTCAAGCGATGACTGGGTAGGTTTAGACTGGACATTAGGAGAAAATTGATCCCAGCAATTGTGGTCAGGCACTGGAATGTGCTGCCCAGAGAGGTGGTGGAGTCACCAACCCTGGCTGTGTTTAAAGATGGTTTGGATGTGGTGCTTGGGGCTATGGTTTAGGAGTGCACTTTGTAGAGTAGGGTTCTTGGTTGGACTTGGTGATCCTGAGGGTCTTCTCCAACCTGAACGTTTCTGTGATTCTGTGATTCTATGATGTCACATCGCTCTTCACTAATTCTTGGACAGCTCTTTGAACGTTTAAAACACTGTCTCAGAGCAAAACATCATCATGACCTTGACCTTCCCAAAACTTTCCCCATCCAAACCAAAGTGCCAGGAGCAGCCAGGGCAAACTCAGCACATCCCACCAGGAGAAGGCTTAACTCCTCCTCTTCCTCATGCTGAAATATTTGGCTAATGTCATAGAGATTTGGCTAAGTGGATTCAATCAACTGTTTTCACTCTATTATAGTTCATAATCCCTATTCAAGATGAAGTGCACTGCAGCCTAATGAATGCAGTAATGGAATCCTTGTGTATGTTTTTCCACAGCGGGGTGCAGATTAGCATAAGTGTCATATTCTGTTGGCATGCCTGCTGTTCTAGCTGAGGCGTTGCACACACTGGGAATTTTTCAGCTGGATAATAAGAAGATGAATATGGTATGCACATGCACATAGAGCAGCCGGGGTTGAGAAAGTGATCTATAATAAATCTCACCTGGAGGGGCATTATGATAGATTAACTTTGCATTTTGGCTTAAAACCACGAGCTTTAAGCCAAGTGTATGGTAACGCAAGTACAAAAGAATTAGGTTAAGTTTCAAGCCAGGCTTTAAAGAATGTTGTTGAGGGTTGTGGAGCGCTGAAGAGTACTCTGTAGGTCTTGGGGGGGTTTCATGTAGTCATATATTACATATATTCAAGTTCAGAAGCACTGTTTGACTGTCTCCTTTGCTCAGAGTTGATTGTTGCATGTCTAAGAGGTGGCACCAATGTTCAGTGTTGTATGTCTAAGAGGTGGCACAGATAGAGGACAGCTTCTGGGTTGCAGAAGATCACCATGTGCATGCCTCCTCAGGCAGTCACTGTCAGTCTGTGAAAGGCAAAGAACACCTTGACTGTCTTGATTTCAGTAACACTTTGGTTTTACCTGTCAAATGGGATATTTTTCATAGGCTGATCCAACTGGACTGAGCAGAAATTCATGCTCAAAGAAAAATCACAGAATGGTAGGAGTCAGAAGGGACCATCTGGTCCAACTTCCCTGTTAGCACAGGTGCACCCTAGAGCAGGTTGCACAGGAATGCATCCAGGCTGACTTTGAAAGTCTCCAGAGAAAGAGACTCTACAACCTCTCTGGGCAGCCTGGTCCAGTGCTCTGCCACCCTCACAGGAAAGAAGTTTCTCCTCAAGTTCAAGTGACACCTCCTGCATTCTAATGTGTGCCTGTTGCCCCTGGTTCTCTCACTGGGCACCACTTGAAAAGAGCTGAGACCCATCTTCATGACCTCCACCCTGTAGATATTGATATGCATTGAGAAGGTCCTCTTTCAGTCTACTCTTCAACAGGGCTAAAGAGCCCCAGGTCTCTGAACTCCTCCTCATAAGAGAGATGCTCCAGTCCCCTCATCATCTTCATAGTCCTCCACTGGACTCTGTCCAGGATTTTCCTGTCTCTCTGGGACTGGGAAGCCCAGAACTGGATACAGTACTCCAGGTGTGGCCTCACCCAGGCTGGGGGTGTTTAGCCTGGAGAAGAGGAGGCTCAGGGGTGACCTCATTGCTGTCTACAACTGCCTGAAGGGAGGTTGTAGCCAGGTGGGGGTTGGTCTCTTCTCCCAGGCAAGCAGCAGCAGAACAAGGGGACACAGTCTCAAGTTGTGCCAGGGGAGGTATAGGCTGGGTGTTAGGAGGAAGTTCTTCACAGAGAGGGTGATTGCCCATTGGAATGGGCTGTCCAGGGAGGTGGTGGAGTCACCATCCCTGGAGATGTTCAGGCAAAAACTGGATGGGGCACTTAGTGGATAGGGCTGGGTGATTGGTTGGACTGGATGATCTTGGAGGTCTCTTCCAACCTGGTTGATTCTATGACTAGAGGGGGAGGAAAACCTCCCTCAATCTTTTGGCCACACATCCTGCTGGCCTCAAATCCCTCCCAAATCACACTTCAGTGCTTGTCATGGCATAGTGTACATGTGTGTACACTCAGCCTCCATGTATGACCTCTCTCTGAAATGAATTTTTCTCCCAGTTATAGGATGATCTTTTTTTTTTTTTCAATTACTTAATGCATTTGAAGTTTTCCTCTGGTTAAAGAAAAACTCTTGATGAATCTCTTTGCACATCACCTAGGAGAGACAGCACAGCTTATGATTAGTCCCAGAATTTATTACTTGATTATGGAAAGTGCAGGCCTGAGAAAATTCATACCACTTAAGCAATGGTTTAGTGTGACTAATCAAAGAGGTTTTCCTGGCACACAGGAGGTATCAATATATAGAGACCAGCCTAGAAAAGCTTATCTTCATGCTTTTAAGCATGGTGGCATGGTAACACTTCAGGCATATTAATCAGCCCAAGGTAAGTGCTGCTGCTGGATCACGTTTTAATCTGATTCTTTCTGCAGTGTTAGAGGAATTATCTCTGTGGCTGCAAGAACAGTTAGAAAAGAAATTGTTTGCCAAGTGAAGGAGACAATCAGACCAGTCATTCAAACCTGAGAATTGAGCATGGATTTTGCTTACCTTTATTATCAGTATATTGCTGCACAATCAAACTACTTGAACTCTACTGGGAGGGTGGTGAGCTGTCAAAGGGTGTTCGTGTCTGGCTGTTTGTTTGTTTGGTACTTAGTCTGGAGGAGCTCTGCTTTCAGGGAAGATCTCTTCTCTTGGGTCAGTAATCTGATATGTTTTTCCTGAGAACAAAACTTGGACTTAGCGATAGGATGAGATAGGACAAGAGGAAATGGATTTAGGTTGGAAGAGGGGAGATTTAGACTGGATATTAGGAAGAAATTCTTCACAGCAAGGGTGGTGAGACACTGAAACAGGTTGCCCAGGGAGGCTGTGGATGCCCCATCCCTGGAGGTATTCAAGGCCAGGTTGGATGACACCTTGAGCATCCTGTTCTAGTGGGAGGTATCCCTGTCCATGGAGGGGGGGTTGGAAGTGGATGATCATTAGGGTCCCTTCCAACCCAAACCAATCCATTCTATGATTTTAGAGGGCTAGGCTAATGTCTGCAATGCAATTGAGTTGGAAGTGTTATTCTCTGTTGTTCTCCAAAGCCTTTTCTAAACTGAAAGAAAACCTCTCTCTGTGTGTATTAGCAAGAACTGGATTTCTAGCAACTTTACAAAGCTCATTAAAAAAAAAAAAAAAGAAAAATATTACATTTCAAATTTGAATTTAAAATACTTCTTTTAAATAGTTAATGTTTATTAAACATTAATAAAGAGGAGAAGCCTCCAAGGTGACCTTTTTCTGGCCTTCCACCCTCTTAAGGGGACCTACAAGAAATCTGGGGAGGGACATTTTAGGGTGTCAGGTAATGATAGGACTTGGGGGAATGGAACAAAAATAGAAATGTGCAGATTCAGACTGGACATAAGGAAGAAGTTCTTCACAATGAGGGTGGTGAGAGCCTGGAATGGGTTGCCCAAGGGGTGGTTGAGGCCCCATCCTTGGAGGTGTTTAAGGCCAGGCTAGATGAGGCTCTGGCCAGCCTGATCTAGTGTGAGGTGTCCCTGGGCACGGCAGGGGGGTTGGAACTGGATGATCCTTTGGTCCCTTCCAACCCTGACTGATTCTATGATTCGATGATACTGTATTGCAAATATAACCTGCTGCTTGTTGAAAGAACATAAGCTGGGGGCTCCAGTAAAGTTCAAGCCCCCTTTCCAATCACAGGAGGCCTTTCCTTGAGCATGGCAAGGAGAGGCTGGGTGGCAAACGTATTTAAGACTCTGAGGAAAAGGGCTGTTAAGTCGACCTTGGTAACTTAACTGAAACCGTATACGTGTAAATCCATCGCAAATCCCTGCCCTTTTACAGCTCCTGTCCCAATGGAAATCAGATCACAGAACTGTTTACAGGAGACTGCGAGTCATTTGGATAAAGAGCCATGACAGCAGGCCCCCTTTTATTCGAATCTTTAGTAACCCAAGCCTTCAAATAAATATTCTCAAAGCAAAATCATGAGGATTAGGTAATTGTGACGAGGTGGTTCTAATTATTGTGTTTTGCACTTCAAGAGGAACACTTTCCCTGGGAGCGTCGCTGCTTTTCCTTTCTGCAGTGAGAGTTGTCATCTTCTCTGTTTAAAGATGATGCTCCTGTTTAAAAAAAAAAAAAAATTAAGACTCTGCCTATCTATCTTTTATCCTGAGCTTTAGATGTCTTGAATAGTCATCCTTAAACCTGCTAGAAGCAGCACCATAAAATTATTTTACAGCGTTATTTAATGTATGAGCTAATCCCCAGCTAATGGTCAAGTTTTTCACTTTTTTTTTTTTTTCCTAAGTGGAGAGGAAAGAAGGGAGGATAGGGAACCTGTTCCTGTTCAGCCAAATGCTCTGTCAGTGCAGGATCAAAAGGCTCCAGGTTTTAGTGCTCTGAGCAACCTTCTTGGCATCACATACAGAATCGCAGAATGATAGGGGATGGAAGGAACCTCTGGAACCTCCCTGGTAGAGCAGGGTGACCTAGAACAGGTTGCACAGGATGGAATCCAGGTGGGTTTTGAATGACTCTAGACATGCAGACTCCACTGCTTCTCTGGGTAGCCTGTTCCACTGCTCCAGCAGCCTCAAGGTAAAGAAGTTCCTCCTCATGTTTAGATGGAGCACCCTATGTTCTAGTTTGTGCCTGTTACCTCTTGTCCTGTCACTGGGCACCACTGAAAGAAGACTGTCCCCATCCTCCTGACACTCACCCTTTCAGTATTTATAAGCATTGATGAGATTCCCCTCTCAGTTTTCCCCTAAGAGAGATGTTCTAGTCCTCTGATCAAACACACACTGCATTTTCATGAGCTCTTCAATTAGTCTTCCTCAAATAAGATTTTCTGGACACATGCTTGAAAATAGTTGTATTTAACTTCTGTAAGGCTGGATGGTGGGGATTTTCTTGCCTCCTTAAAGCCACTTTGAAACATTTACTGCAAACACACATGAGTGTATTGTCAATTGAAGAATTAAACTCCTTTCTCCAGGAAAACATTATTTCACAATTAATAATTGTAGAATCATCACAGGATGTTAGGAGTTGGAAGGGACCTCTGAAGATCATCTGGTCCAACCTCCCTGCCAGAGCAGGACCATAGAATCGAACAGGTCACAGAGGAATGCATCCAGGCAGGATGCATTGGGTTAGAAAGGATCTTTAAAGGTCATCTAGTTCAACCCCCTCCAGCCAGCAGGGACATCTTCAACTAGATGAGGTTGCTCAGAGCCCAGTCCAACTTGACCTTGAATGTTTCCAGGGATGGGACCTCTGCCATCTCTCTGGGCAACCTGGGCCAGAGTTTCACCATCCTCAAGAGGTGGCCTGTCTCTGGTGTTGTAGGAATCCCCTGGATTGCTCTGAGTGAAATTTGATGCTTCTTACAGTCCTGGCTACCTCATCCTTACCTGGCTACACAGCCACCCCCACAGTCCCCATCCCATGTGCTACTACCAACTACAGCAGTGCTACTGGCAGCTCTTCCTCAAGTCTTTTTCAGGGGGGAGCTTCTCTTGGAGGTGAAATTGTTGCTCAGCATGATCAGTTATGGAAACAGTCTGCTCCTGTGTGATGGTTTTGTGGCTCTGCTTATGGCATGGGGCACCACAGCAGCCTACAGCTAGGGCAGCTGTGTCTGGTGGCTGCTTCAGCTCAAGTCCTTGTTTGGCACCAGCCTGCATAAGGGGATGAGAGTCATGACTGATCTGACTGCCTGGAGGTTCAAGTTCTTTTCTCAGCCCTTCTGTAGGTTTCTGGTGTCAACCCTGGGCCCACAAGATTACTGAGGTGTATTGTCCTTGAAAAGGTAAATTGCCACTTTTGCTTGGGGGTGCCCAGAGCCTTAACTTGTTAATACTGTTGATATCCTTAAAGATCCTTGCAGGGAGGATGCTGTTGTAAGTGGGTTTGTGATTCAGGAATGAAACAAAGTAAGGGTGCTGATAAGGTTGCACCTCTCAGGCAGAAGCATGGAGATGTAGGGCATTTACTGCCATCTATGGTGGCAAAGTGATAATGTGGACAGCTTCACCCCAAACCACTGTCACCCAGGTGCAACAGGAAGACCACAAAGCTGTAATGTTTAGGTATTTTTTTAGTGTGATTGTTTAGTTATGTATTTTCCATGCAGTGATGAAGCCCAAAGCACAATGAACATGCAGGGAAGTGTTTGTTTCCCTGGTGTAGAAAAGGTGGAGTAAAATGCTATGCTGGGGTTTGTCAGAGTTATTTAGTGTGCTGTGCTTGAAAGACAGAGGCAGACTTGAGGACGTGAGGGAATTCTTGTTCTCTGGTGCTGTCTCATGAAGCTGGTACCTGCTGTGATTTTTCAGGAGGGAGAATTTAGAGCTGTGTCCCACAGCATCTTCATGAGCTGAGCATACACAGGCTGCAGAAAATGCATCGATATAAATCTAGAGCTCTGTAATGATGCAAGCTGACATCAGCAATGCAGAGATGTGCTGCCATTCAGTGGGGCCTAGACAGGCTAGAGAGTTGGGAAGAGAGAAATTAAATTAAATCCGTCAAGGACAAGTGTAGAGTCTTGCACCTGGGAAAGATCAACCCCATGGACCAGTACAGGTTGGGGACTGACGTGCTGGAGAGCAGTGCAGAGGAGAGGCACCTGGGGATCCTGGTGGACAGAAGGGTGACCATGAGCCAGCAATGTGCTCTTGTGGCCAAGAAGGCCAATGGCCTCCTGGGGTGGGTTAGAAAGGGTGTGCTTAGTAGGTCTAGAGAGGTTCTCCTCCTCCCTTACTCTGCCCTGGTGAGGCTGCATCTGGAATATTGTGTCCAGTTCTGGGCTCCTCAGTTCAAGAAGGACCTCAGGGAACTGCTTGAAAGAGTCCAGTGAAGAGCCACAAAGATGCTGAAGGCAGTGGAACACCTCCCCGCTGAGGAAAGGCTGAGGGAGCAGGTTGCTCACCTAACAGCCTAAGAAATGTCTGCCATTGGCTTCCCAAATTATTAAGCTTTGCTAGGGTGCACTGCAGCACACAAGTCAGTGAACTTGGAGCAGATGTGTAGGGTTAAATAGTCAATGCTGAGGATCTGCTGCCTTCCCTATCCTTGCACTGTGGAAGTGTTTCACCTGGATTACCTTTCCTCTGATTCCCATGAACTGAGTGCCTGATGTAGTTTCTGGAGTATCTTATCACAGAATCATAGAATTTCTCCAGTTGGAAAAGACATCAAAGACTGAGTCCAATCTTCAGCCTAATACCACCATAGCCATTAAACCATGTCCCAAAGTGCCATGTCCACAGGTTTCTTGAACACCTCCAGGGACAGTGACTCCACCACCTCCCTAAGCAGCCTGTTCCAATGCCTGACCACTTTTTCAGTAAAGAAATTTTCCCTAATGTTCATTCTAAACCTTCCCTGGCACAATTTCAGGCCATTTCCTCTCTTTCTTTCACCTGCTGGCAGCTAGACTTTAGCATTTTGTTACGGCATCACCTACATAATAGTGACATCCTCCATGCTGTCATTGGATTTTGCTAATTTTCACTCAGATGTGGTTCTTATTTCTTCAGGATAGCCATAAAACCTTCTTCCAGATTCACATTTTATTCCTCTTTGAAGCCCAAACAAATTAGCAAAGTTGAGAACTTTACTTCCAGAGTTCATTAAGCCCTTAACAGTAAATCAGTAAATCCTTTTCTCACGTTCCAGATGTTGTGGTTTCCTTGACCTCAGTTTATATTTCCCTCTGATGTGAACAAGTTGATGTCTTACCAGTTTCTTTGGAGAGCTGAGCCAAGGGGAATGGCAGCAGCCTCCTGAAACGTTTTCAAAAAGGGAGAAGGAAAAAAAAAAAAACAACTTCGTTCTACCTTACCAGCCCTACGCTTCATCTGAACTCATTAGGCATTGCCTCTGCTGCTTAGTGCCCTGACCTCTGCAGAGCTATTTTTACATATTCAGTGCATTTTTACCATATATTTTTCATCTCCTTCCTTTTCACTTTGAGCACTTTAAGTTTTGGAGGCAGCACTCACCTGCATTTGGGGTTGTTTAAAGCACAGCCATTGAATAAATTAGGAAATGTTGATGACACAAAGCTGAGAGGAGTGGCTGACACCTCATCAGGCTGTGCTGCCATCCAGCAAGACCTGGACGGGCTGGAGAGCTGGGCAGAGAGGAACTCAGTAAGTTCAGCAAGGGCAAGTGTATAATCCAGCACCTTGGGAGGAGTGACCTCCTGCATCAGTACAGGTGAGGGGTTGACCTGCTGTGGGGGTTGACCTGCTAGAGAGCAACTCTGCAGAGAAGGATTTGGGAGTGCTGATGGACATCAAGTTCACCATGAGCCAGCAATGCACACTCATGACTAAGAAGGCCAATGGTCTCCTGGGGAGAATTAAGAAGAGTGTGGCCAGCAGATGGAGGGAGGTTCTTCTCCCCCTCTACTCTGCCTGGATGAGGCCACACCTGGAGTATTGTGCCTGGTTCTGGGCTCCCCAGTTCAAGAAGAACAGGGAAATATTGGAGAGAGTCCAACAGAGGGCTACAAAGATGGTGAGGGGACTGGAGCATCTCTCTTGCAAGGAGAGACTGAGAGACCTGGAGGTCTTTAGCCTGGAGAGGAGAAGATTGAGAGGCAATCTTCTCAATGTATATAAGTATTCAGAGTAGAGGTCATGAGGATGGGTTCTATTCAGTGGTGCCCAGTGATAGGACAAGAGGCAACAGACAAACTAGAATATAGGAGGTTTCACTTGAACTCAAGGAAAAACTTATTTCCTGTGAGGCTGGTGGAGAACTGGAGCAGGCTTCCCATAGAGGTTGTGGAGTCTCCTTCACTGGAAACCTTCCCCTGGTGGTGTTCCTGTGCAACCTGATCTAGATGTACCTGTGTTGGCAGGGCAGTTAGACTAGGTGATTTCTAGAGATCCCTTCCTACCATTCTGTGATTCTGTTCTGGTGACCCATCAAAACTTGCACAAATCCTCCTTTTCTGCTTTGGTTCTGCAAGAGCATTGTGAATACGCTGGATTTGGCAGTTTGGGCAGTCCTCTGGATTTGAGTGCTATCAATTATGCATCACAGCCACGAATTAAGCACCCAAACACATCTATTCTTTTTCCAGGCACCAGCCAATCACTCCAAACGTGGTTTGTGCCTTTTCATCCTCTTCAAAAGTTGGATGTTTTGAAGACAAGCACCTGCAAGCCTTTTAGGAGGTGTTACTCCTGCTGTTACTGACATTTTAATAAATGCAGAACTTAAATGCTCCCCCCACCAAATTGTCTAATGTCAACACTTACCTCATCGACAGAAGTGAGTCAGTTTGAACTGAATTTCGAACACGTGCCCTCCCTATGGCCACCTGACCTGCAGTGCATCCACTCTTGCTGCCATTTTTTCCTGCTTTCTTTCAAACCATAGTAACTATCAGGCTGTGTTCATAAATATTACAATGAAGATTTGGCTTTGTGTGCTTGCACAGGGAAACATATGAAAAATGGATCAAAGACAGCAGTTCATAAAGGCGGGGAGGGGGAATCCCCAATCCATCAACCCTGGCACGTGGCGTATCAGCCTGCCTTCCACACCTGCCAGAAAATATTTCATGGTGGGGCAAGGTAAATAAAAAACTGCCCTCAATCAAGAAAGGCATCATAGAATTGTTTCAGTTGGAAAAGGCCTCTAAGGTCATCGAGTCCAACTGTCAATCCACCACCACCGTGGCCATTAAACCATGCCCAAAAGTGCCACGTCTACACGATGTTGAAACACCTCCACAGATGCTGACTCTACCCCCTCCCTGGGCACCCTGTTCCAATGCCTGGCCACTCTTTCAGTAAAGAAATGTTTTGTACTATCCAGTCTAGCCCTCCCCTGCCACAATTTCAGGCCACTTCCTCTCGTTCTATCACCTGATACTAGGTAGAAGAGACTGACCTCCACCTCACTACAGCCTCTTTTCAGGTAGTTCTAGAGGGCAACGAGGTCTCTTCTCAGCCTCCTCTTTTTTTCTGGACTAAACAATTCCAGTCCTCTCAGCTGCTCCTCACCAGACCCGTTCTGCAGACCCTTGACCAGCAGTGTTGCCTTTCTTTGGAAGCACTTTTCTTCTTGTAGTGAGGGCCTCAAAACTGAACCCAGTGAGGGTGACAGCCCTGGAACAGGCTGCCCAGGGGGGTTGTGGAGTCTCCTTTTCTGGATGCTTTCCAAACCCACCTGGATGCATTCCTGTACAGACTACCCTAAATGATCCTGCTCTGGCAGGGGGGTTGGACCTGATGTTCTCTTGAGGTCCCTTCCAATCTCTGATATGCTGTGATGCTGTGAACCCAGGACTCAAGGTGTGGCCTTACCAGTGCCAAGTACAGGCACACAATCACTTCCCTACTCCTGCTGGCCACACTCTTCCTGCTCCAGACCAGGATGCTGATGGTCTTCTTGGCCAACTGGGCACTCATTGATTCATCTTCAGCTGACTGTCAACTAGTACCTCCATGTCTTTTTCTGCTGGAAAGCTTTCCAGCCACCCTGTCTCAGTCCTGAAATGTGACCAACAAGATGCTGCTGATAAACATTTCTGGGAAGAAAGAGGCTTGCACTGGCATTTCAACTGGGCATTTGAGCATCCCAGCTGAAATAAGTGGAGGAAATGTGGAGGGAGATGTTTAAATGCTGCTGAATCCAACCCCTGACATTGCAAAGGTTCTTAGAGGGCTCACAAAACACAGCCAGTGCCTCTTTTAGGGAGGCTTTGGCATCATTTCTTTAGACTTGTGGTTGGCTGGCTGCCCCAGCAGGCAGTATTCTTCCTGCAGGGATTGCTGGAAAGCTTGGAAGTATTTAAATATCTAAACTACTGTGTCTGCAATGGTCGCAGGAGAGCTGGGCAACAGGATTGTATTGCTTGGGTTAATGGCCATGGTAGTCCTGGCTGAAAGTTGGACTCAATGATCTTAGAGGTCTTTTCCAGCTAAAATAATTCTGTAATTCTATGCCTCTATGATTCTTTTTACAGACTTCTGTGGTTTTATGGTTCTTATTGATTAAAAAAAAAAAATATCTGTATTTTTAAGGTGTAGGTTTCTTTTACCAGTCTAATATGTTAGCTAGCCAGGTTGTTGAAAGCTGGCTCTTATAGAGAAGATAGAAAGAAATTATCTAAATAGAATGGTCATGGAGACAGGTTGTGAACTCTGAGTTTGGTGAAATCAGGTTAATTTTTTGGATTAAGAGAAATGAAGAACAGTAGAGGTGGTGGTTGGTATCTTCTCCCTGGTATCAGCTAACAGAATGAGAGTAAATGGCCTGAAAGCATGCCAGAAGAGGTTTAGATTGGCTATTAGGAGAAGTTTCTTTATTGGAAGAGTGGTCAGGCATTGGAAAATGTTGCTCAGGTAGGTGGTGGAGTCACTATCCCTGGAGGTGTTCAAGAAACATGTGGACATGGTACTTGGGGACATGGTATAATGGCCATGGTAGTGTTAGGTTGACAGCTGGACTTGATGATCTTTGAGGTCTCTTCCTACAGAAATAATTCTCTCATACTATGATCTAGCAGTAAGTGAAATTTCAGAGGTCTTTTGTCTGGATGATGGCAAATGCTCTTGCTCTCTACAACTACTTGAAAGGAGATTGTAGCAAGGTGGGCTTCAGTCTCTTCTCCCTACTAAGAAGATGAAATGGCTTCAAGTTGCCCCAGGTGAGGATTAGGTTGGATATTAGAAGAAACTTCTTGACTGTAATGGTTCTCAAAGACTAGACAAGCTCCCCAGGGAGCTGTTTGAATCCCCATCCTTGGAGGTGCTTCAAGGAGGCTTAGATGTGGTCTGAGGGACACGGTTTAGCACCATACCTGGTAGAGACAGAGAATGTTTGGATTCAATGATCTTAAAGGTCTTCTCTGACTGGAACAAATCTAAGAGTAGTTGAGCCCCACAGCTGGGATAGTCAGGTTTAAAAAGATGCTAAAGTTTAGCCAGAAACCTCTTGAAAACAAGTCATATTTCTATTGGTTCTGGTCAATGGACCAACCACAAAGCAATATTTCCACTTTTGGGGGTTTTTCTTGGGAGAGGAGAAATGCATAGACATGAGGTCATGTCATCTTCTCTGTTCTCCATGTCTGGAGATGAAATGATAGAGAGAAAACTTAACCAGGCTTTATGGATTTGTGCCAGGTTTAATTCAGGGCTTCATCACCTTCTTCAGTTTCACCACTGGAAAGCCAGAATAAGTTTGTATTTTCTTTACTTAATAGACATGAGTCTGGTCTCCTCTACATCAAGTCAGGCAGAAACTGATGGCTGCTTACACAGAGCCAGGGTAAAGTGTATGTGAGGTGTATTATGAGTCAGGGTCTAGCTTCAGCAGCCACAGCCCTCAGCATCAGTGTGACAAAAATGTTGGGTTTGGTTCATTTGCCTCCCCATTTCTCACTCTCCAGGTTGTGTTTTGATGCTTGCATCCAAGTCCAAAAGATGAACAAACTTACTGGGGATGAGGAATTGGTGGGATAAGTCAAGCCTAAAATTCTAACGAAAATATTCAATATCTCAAGTTTTGTGATAAATCATTGGGATTGGGCAGCACAGCCAGAGTCTGAGCTCCCTTCTACGTCTGGAGAATAAATCTTATGAGGATCAACTGAGGGAGCTGGGGCTGTTTAGTTTGGAAAAGAGGAGGCTGAGGGGAGACCTGTGATGGTTTTTAAGACTGTCCTTAATTTTTCTTCTCACAGAGTTCGAGCAGAGAAAGTGAAAGGATGGAAATAGATCTGATGGCTCTCTACAACTACGTGAAAGGAGGTTGTAAAGAGGTTGGTGCTGGTCTCTTCTCACAGGTGATTAGTGATAGAACAAGAGGGAATGGTCTCAAGCGATGACTGGGTAGGTTTAGACTGGACATTAGGAGAAAACTTTTCCCAGCAAGAGTGGTCAGGCATTGGAAGGAGCTGCCCAGGGAGGTGGTGGAGTCACCAACCCTGGATGTGTTTAAGATGGTTTGGTTGTGGTGCTTGAGGATATGGTTTAGGAGTGAACCTTGTAGAGTAGGGTTATGGGTTGGACTTGGTGATCCTGAGGGTCTTTCCCAACCTGAATGTTTCTGTGATTCTGTGATTTTCCTCATGGAGCAGGGTAAGTTGTTTGGGACTGGGAGAGAAACTACCCTCCGACGACTGGAAAACAGTTCCTGGATTGCTCTCAATAGTCCTATTCATTGCAAAGCTGCTGTCAGAATCCCAACTAGCAAAACCCTGGAGAACAAATGAAGAAAGTAAGCGAATGGTGCTGGGTTTGGAAAACCAAGATCATTCTGTGGTGCATTTCCAACTCCTCTTCTGCACACACAAACACCTATTTTGTGAGAAATAGAGGTTTTCCCGAAAAGCCCCGAGGTGCACCTGCACGTCGGGGTGAGGTAATGTAGACTGGGAACGGGTTTCAGCTGAGACAAGGAGTGGCAAAGGAGTATGTGTGTGTTTTCAGGTCCCACCCAGCAATGCTGAGGGGGCAAGGTTAAGAGCAGGATGGCAATTTGGGGTGTGTGAGGGGGTGGGCAGTGAAAGGTAGGAGAATTGGCATGAGAGCCTGAGGCCACCTCCATCCTCCCAGGAATTCTTTGGTGCTCAAGCCTGCAGCTGAGAAAAACACATTTCTGACCAGCACTTATGTATTTCCCTTCCATTAGAGATTGTTCTACTAAGGTCTAAGAGAGAAAAATGTGGTAGAGCAGGAGATAAAACTGCCAGGTAGCTTTTGATGAAGGTTGATTTTTTTTTTTTCCCCAAAAGACATGTTCCATGTTTGAATTTTTTCTTGTTAAATGAGTTTGGGGAAACTCTTTTTTTTTTTTTAATCTCCTTAAGGAGACAAAATAAAGTCAAATGTTTTCCTTAGAATATGTTGGTTCATCTTTCTGGTTTGGTTTGGGTTTTAATATTTTAAATTAGCATGTTTCACAGAAAAAAAATGCAAACAAACTGCATTTCCAGAGTGTTGACAGTGCCTCTGAGTCTCTGGTGCTAGTAATGAAGGTTCAGCTACCAAAACCATGCTCTTTGATGGTTGGCAAAATACAGTTTAAAGGGAGAAAATTTAAGAGTTTGTTTCTTCATTCTGAAAAATAGACATAGAGGATCAGGACATGGCTTCTTGCCTGCCATGCAGTAAGGTAGGCTTGGCCGAGAGGTGAAACCTGTGTCTCAGCTGGGGCTGGGCTTGCCTGGGATCTCCTAGGGAAGCCAAACCTGCTGTGGTGGTGAGTGTGCGGGGTGACAGAGTGCCAGTATGATGTCTTTGCATCACCCTGGTCTGCAGTTGAGCAAGAGGACCCAGAAGACAAACTCTACTTTGTTGATTGTCAGCCTTTGAAGGAGCAGCCATTCCGTTTGGCTCTTCTTAGCTGCTCTGTGAGTGGTCCTTGGCCATCTAGTGCAGGTAGTTCAAAGGGTTAGGAGGTTTAGCTTCTCATGTAGTCGTGCTTTTCCATGTTCTCTTTAGTACATAACCATCTTTCTAAGAGCTTCTCATGAGCTGCTGGGTGAAGGGCTGCAATGCCATTGCGTTGCATGGCATCATCTTTGAGAACACGCAGTTGGGAGAGGATGTAAGTGAGGGGAACTGGCAGCATTTAGGGGCAGACTTGTTGCTGCAATCTCCCAGTGCAGAAAAAAAGATGGGAAGGAAGGATCTGGGCTGCCCAACATACTGTCAAGGAGTGCTATGCATGTGTGGGAGTTGCAGGTGAGCATCAGAGAAGTGGGATGTATTCTGGAAGATTGGGTGGGTTATATGAGTTTCCCATGCCTCTGGAGCTCCAATATGGGGAAGGGACTGAGCCTCAGGTGGCTTAAACCAGTGAGCAGAGTAAAGAGCAGGAAAGGACAGAAAGAGAGGAGAAGTAATGCAAGGGGCAGGGAGCTATGTGGCAGGGAACTTATCCTCTTGTGTCTTCAGCACAATTCCCACTTCTCCCAGAAAAAGCACATAAGGCATAATTGAAAGGAAAGAAGGTGCAGAACACAGGAGTATCTTTTAAAGGACTAAATGCAGCATCAGAAGAGGAGAGTGAAAATGAAAGGGACTTTTTTTTTTTTTTTTTAATTAAAGTACTTCTGGTGGCTAGCTAAAATGTTTTGCAAAGGAGGATCCTGGACTCCCCTTTCTTGTGCCCACTTAGCTAGACAACACAAGCCTGCAAATAAATTCAATTCTTCCTTTGATTTCCCTGCATCCTTTTTGTGTGTGTGTGCCCTTCCCCATTGTATTCAGTCAGCTGCAAAACTCCCCTGTAGCTTCACTGACCCCATTTGAGCCTAAAGTTTCCCACCCACTCACCCCAGGCAATAAAGCCTTTCTTTAGGTGTGGGGCTTGCAGCTCTCAACTCACACCCCTGGAAAAAATAGCATCTGGAGGCCTGAGATCTTTTTAAAGAGTTACCCAAATGTTCATCACTAAAGAAAAACCTCATCAAAGTTGCTTTTGGCTCTTTCTGTTCCAAGGGGGGAAGGCGTTATCAGGATGTAAGGCACAGCTTTGCTCACAGGCTGGGGAGATACAATACCCTTACTGTGAAGGCAGGATCCACTTCATGGTGCTTGTAGCATCCAGGGGAATGCCTGAGAACAAGTTTTGTTAGCCACAACCGGAGGAAGCAGTCAATGTTCATGGAGCGTCTGATAATCCACTGTGACACACAATCCAAAACCATAAGGCTGCCGAATATTCCTGGCACTGTGGGCCTGCTGCTGAGAGTAGATTGTGCATTTGGAAACGTTTGATGTTGTTCTTTCAACAGTTAAAAGCAGTTTGGGGCAACAGATAGCTCCAAAGATATTTTAAATAATAATTTTTGTTTGTTTGTTTCTTTTGGGAGTTTTTTCCTCCTGCTGAGGCTTCTCGGTGCTTCATTGTAAGAAGCAGCATCACAGAAGGCAGAGGACTCTCTGAGGACTCAGTTGTGATCTGATTTACTCCTATTGATATCCAGAGTAACTCAGCTGAAGCAAAGGGAATTTACTCTCATGTTAAGCATGTGTAACCCAGAGTAGAATTTAGCAGGCTCCTCTGTTTGGCACTTTCTCTTTTACCAACTCTTTTCACAACTCAGGCTGTTTCTGCACTGAGGGAAAGTCAGAGGGTTTGGATTTTACATTAGGAAAAAGTTCTTTACAGAAAGAGTGGTCAAACATTGGAATAAGTTTGCCCAGCCAGGTGGTGGAGTCACCGTCCCCGGAACTGTTCAAGAAATGTGTGGACATAGTGCTTCAGGACATGGTTTGATGGTGGTCTTAGGTTGACAGTAGAACTCAAGGATTTTTGAGGTCTTTTCCAGCTGAAACCATCTGAGCAACCTGGTCTAGTGTGAGAGGTCCCTGCCCATGGGGTTGGAACTAGATGATCCTTGAAGTCCTTTCCAACCCTAACAATTCTATCATTCTGTGATTCTGTAATTCTATGGGTTTATGATTCTATGTGCAATTTATTGTGGGAAAAGAGGAATGATGGACTCTTTGGTTTTACAGTTCAGGGACAGACAGTGTCCCTGCTCTGATGGGGGATGGGAATGCATGGGGATGTGCAGGTCTTAGAGGTCTTTCCCAATCGAAACAGTTCTAAGATTCTGTGGTTTTAGAGCCCTGAGGAGCACAATCCCTGTGCAAGACCTGGCAGGTGGATCAAGGAAGACACCACGTGGCTAGCACAAAGGCATGAGCCTGCTGCAGGCTTCAGTGTGGGAATAGTGCCTGCTCAGGCAAGAAGCCCCATCAAACTTTGTGGGACATTTGGATTGCACGTATAACAATTTGCAGAAACAGAATTTGTATGGATGAACTAAAGAAACCCTATTATTATTATTATTGTTATAGTATGTATAGGTATATAAGTGACACCCACATGCATTCTAGCAGGAAATACTGGTTCTAATAACCTGTAGCCAGCCAGCCCTGGGTTTGGATTTACTATCTTTCCAGTCCTGCTTATGTATTCCAAATGGTTGTGCCTCTGCAGAGCTCTCTTGATGCGAGTGTTTTTCCCTCTCAGGCGATTGGATTCCCCACCAAAGGCTGCGCTCTGCTTTTTCTGCCCTGCTGGCAGTGCAAATGTGCCAATCTCATTCTCGAGGCAAGGTTCCTGTTGTGGGATCAAATGTTAGGAGTTTAAAAGCTAAAGTTTGATGTGGATGAACAACTGCCTATAAAACGCATTAAGCTCTTACCCTGTAATGTATTTAATTTCACACTGACTGATGGTATTGCCCCTGAATGGATTACGGCGGGGGGCTGCCATTGTCCTACTAAACCACACTGGTTAAATAATACTTTGGAGTCTAAAGCTGCTCTGGGAGCGTTTCATATTGGCTAACATGTGAAATGAATACCTGGCTTTTCAGTGAGGGCTTTGGGTTGGTTAGAAAAATTATAAAACAAAATTAAAAAAAAAAAAAAAGAAAGAAAAAAACCTACATGTTGAGTTGGTTTACAGTCCAGGAAAATTTTGCCCAGTTGTAGGATGCTGCCTCTACCTCTGTGAAACACAGTGCAGCAGATACAAAAAGTCCTGATTGAAGGATGGGCAGGTGCTTCTCTTGGCTCAGTGAGGTGTGAAGGCTCCTGGAGTTGCATAGGTAGGTAGGCAGCAGTTCTTGGGAGAGCTCCCCCTAAGCTCACTCCTCACAGGTGCTGGTGCTTGTAGTACATTTATTTAAGCAGTGTCTCCTTGATATTACAGCACAAAGGGTCAGGGACTGGAGTGCTGCTTAGAACTCTACTATGTGAATGTTTCCATATTGTAGTTGAGGAGGATCAGCTTCCTTACTCAGCATATTGTTTTTTAATTTATTTAATTAATTTGGTTTAGCTTCAAGAGGTTTTCTCTGTGAAATATTTGCTGCTGAGTCTTTCTTCCCTCTGTTCTTCTGCTGAGGTAGATGATGAGTTACTCCAGTGGAGTAACCTTCTGTGTGCAAAGTCAGGCTCATGGGCTCTACCAATCTTTAATAGACATTCTGCCCTCAGTTATGTCACTCTGTGAAAGCCTGTGGTTGACTCTGGAAGCAAATGCCTGCCTGCTTCACCCTGCTCCCCAAATCGACAACCCCAAATCGAGGAGGATTTCTCAAGTCCGTGCAAAATTGCAAGCAAACTCCACTCCCCTGTGAAGTCATTTTAAAAGTATGTGCTTTATCTGTCTAAGTATGGCTATAAATACATGTGTGCATGTGCACTGTAAAAGTAGTTTTTGTATTAAAACAGATATAGGAGGAGAGAAGTCTGCAGGATCAGCAAGCACCCCTCCTGAACACACGGCTAGGAAGGCAATCATCTGCAGCGTGCTGAAGCACGAGCCCTTGGCAACTCTGCTTATTGCATTGATTAAGAAAAATTAAAAGATCTTCCCTTTCTTTAAAAAAGAGAAAGAACTGTGATACGAAAAGGCTAAGGAGGTATTAAAGCCCTGCTAGTCTTTTTTTGTTTTGTTTCCCCCCTTCCTTTCCCCAAACTTCAGCAGAGCCAGGAAAGAATGCTGGAAGTCATCAGAGGCATGGCTGGGATAGAGAGTGTTAATTCTTCCATATCTAAGCCTCTTTGTCGAAATTCCCTTTGTCTCTTGCCCCAAGTCATTAAACACTAATCCCATCACTCTTCCTAATCCGCTGCAGTGGAGCCAGAGTTCAGTTTCCGAAACTGTCTTTGTTGCTTTCCTAATAGACAGCTCGCTCTGGATTTCGGTTGGTTTGGTCACTTTTAGGGCTTTCCAGTGCAGTTCTTTAATGAAGTGCCATTAATGAAACTTTTCCTCCTTCATGCAGTGTGCACGGGCATCAATTGGTTTAGTGTTAAGTAGGGGAAGGTGCCTAGTCATCTTAGCAGCCTTTGCAAAATATGACTGTCAAAGGCAAAACCTAGGAAACAAGACCATTGAAGAGTATAGCCAGGGAAGTACTCATTTAATTACTAAGGATTTACAAAAGAAAATCTGTTCTTTGTGGCTTACAAAAGACAACACGCTAAGAAGAGATAGTAAAGGGTTTGGGGACCTATTCCCTCTTCTGCCTCCCTCCCCCTCCTCCCAACAAATCCTGGAAGAGGAAATGTGGCTGAGCAAAGGCATCAAAGCCTATTGTGTAACCTCTTTCCCAACCCGCTGCAGGAACACTAACTTTCGAAGTGGGAGGTGTTCCACTTGCTGCTAAAATAAACTGGGAGTCCTCTCCTGCCACAGATGTGGCCATGTTATCCGAATCAATTCTTCCTTGGCATTGCTCCATTCCCCCACGCTGCAAATGAAAGCTTCTTCCCTGACGAAAACGTCGCTGATAAAGGGGCATGGTTTGAGGAATTGCATTTGGTTGCATCTGGAATGGCAGATGTTTTGAGATGAGATCTTTCTAGCCAGACTATAAATGGCAAAACTTTATATTCTTTCTTATGGCAGTGATGCTGGAAATGATCCATCCTCAGTTCATTTGCTGGATGTATAAGAAGGGAGGCAAAACACTCTTTAGGTAGAAACTCTTGAGACAAGTTGGTTCTGTCTGGAGCAGCCTCACCTCTAGTTTATTGCCACAGTGATGGATCCTATGTGTAGCTTTAATGGTTTATAACCCTTTCATTTTGGAAACCTTTCTTCTGTGGCCAGATACAAGAGTTATAGGAACATCTTTCCATTAAGTCTTGCAATTTGGATGGAATCTTAAACTTCCATGTTCTCAGTGGGATGTAAAGTTAAAAAAAAAAAAAAAACACCAACCCAAACAGCATAAAGACTCTGAAGTGTAAGAAAACTGTCAAAGCTGGCAAATCTGCTGGTTGTATATACTATATTTGATAGGTGTTAACATTTTTTCCTGTGATATGAACTAATTACCAGCAAAATTGTGATATGAAATAAACCACATCTTATTGAACAGCACACTCGCCATACGCTCCGTTTTACTACGTTCAGATGCTGTATAAATGAGATCCAGGTTTGATTATTAAACAGTTTAATCACTCTGGCAGAGTAGATAATGTAGTGCCCTGGAACAGAGTGCTCCAAAGGAGGATATTCCTTTAAAGGCTTTTCTAACAGCTGATGGGTCTGTGTTTGGTTCATCTAGATCCTTGTTTTCTCTCTCTTTGGGTTTGTTTGTTTGCATTCATGCTTGTTTGTTTGGTTGTGTTTTTTGTTAATAGTAGTTAGTTTGAGATTTGTTTGCTTTTTTGCTTATATTCTTGGATTTTGTTCTGTTTTGTTGCCAAAATATTCTGGCAGGTGATACCCTAACTTGATCTTCTTAGAATGTTTTTTTTTGTGCAGTTTGTTGCCTCTCATTGTAAGCTGGCTCAATAAGTTTGCTAAAGATGAAAAATATCTCCAATCCCCCCCTGGGAAAATAAATCAGATCCACTTACAAACTGACTAAATCACAACAAAGTGATTCATCTGTAAATGAAACCGCAGTGTTCTCTGTAGATAAAGAAAAACAACTGCATTTTGCCACTCCATCAGGGTTTCTCCCCTCTCCTCCGCCCCAAATTCCAATGTGCATCTACTGTTGGCAATAAAAGTTACACTTGCATGTTGTTAAAATTTGTTCATATGCTTCAGCACTTCCATTTTCCTTGTAATCAGCTTGCCAAGTCTCTTTACTTTGGGGAACTGGAATAGCATTTACATGCGATGAGGAAAAATGTCCTGTGCAAATCATTAAAAGAGAAAAAAAAACAACAGCAGCAAAAAAAAACCTTAAAGAAGGATTCCAGAATTTCTCCTGGTGTTGTTTATAAGCTATGTTGGAGCAGCACACACCAGCAGCATCACCAGCTGAGTACCAGCTGTCTGCTAGACTCCGACCCTTTAAACTCACTCCTCCCTCCAGTTGATCTGCCCATGGTGGATTAGCTCCCTGTGGCTACATCCTGGCAGAGCTTTTCATTTAATTCTTCCTTTCCTTTCCATTTCCCAACTACTGGTTTTTCATTCCTCTCATCTTCACTCCTTTCTCTTGCCAACTGCAGCTCAGAGATGAGGAGTGTGTTGGATGGGTCCGTGCAACTTCTGTGGAATGCCTTCTGCAGGGCATGGCCCATGAGGGTTTGATAATGATTAACAAAAGCATGCTGGGGAGTGACATCAAAACAAGGAGCGCTGGTTGAGGGTGACGCAGCTTTCTTCGTGATGATGCTAAGGTAATAAGCAGGTCTCTAACTAGTTGCAGATGTCTAGTTTAAGGCTGGCTGCCAGCCCTCATCATAGGCTGGTAGGGAGTCCTACAGGATGGCATTCAATAAGTCCAAGTACAGGGTTCTGCACTTCAGCCACAACAACCCCATGCAGTGCTACAGGCTGGGGTCGGAGTGGCTGGAGAGCAGCCAGGCAGGGAGGGACCTGGAGGTACTGGTTGGCACATGGCTGAACATGAGCCAGCAGTGTGCCCAGGTGGCCAAGAAGGCCAATGGCATCCTGGCCTGCATCAGGAATAGTGTGGCCAGCAGGAGCGGGAAAATCATTCTGCCCTCTACTCAGCTCTGGTTAGGCCACACCTTGAGTACTGTGTCCAGTTCTGGGCTTCTCAATTTAAGAAGGACATTGAGATACTTGAATGTGTCCAGGTAAGGGCAACGAGGCTGGGGAAAGGTCTGGAGCACAGCCCTGTGAAGAGAGGCTGAGGGAGCTGGGGGTGTTTAGCCTGGAGAAGAGGAGGCTCAGGGGAGACCTTATTGGTCTCTACAACTACCTGAAGGGAGGTTGTAGCCAGGTGGGGGTTGGTCTCTTCTCCCAGGCAACCAGCACCAGAACAAGACAACACAGTCTCAAGCTGTGCAGGGAGAAGTTTAGGCTCGAGGTGAGGAGAAAGTTCTTCACAGAAAGAGTAATTGGCCTTTGGAATGTGCTGCCCAGGGAGGTGGTAGAGTCACCGTCCCTGGAGGTGTTCAAAAAAAGCTTGGATGTGTCCCTTGGAGCCAGGGTTTAGTTGTCAGGAGGTGTTAGGGATTTGGTAATAGGTTGGACTTGATGACCTCTGAGATCTTTTCTAAGCTGGTTGATTCTGTGATTCTGTGGAACACGCTTGGCTTGTGTGGCTGTCCCTTTGGGACAAGCTTTCAGACCTATTTGCACAAGTTGCAGAAACCTCTTGGATTTCAACCCAGCAGAGCCTTAAAAAATGCAGCCAGGCAATCAGCTCTGGAGGGTAATGAACTGATCTCATTATTGATTAGTATTGATTTATTGACACAGCCATGAATGAAACATCTGTTTGTTTCCATGCCTGGAGCTGATCCTCCCTCCCTGCCAGCTATAGGAGCCTACATGGGGCTCCGTACATGCGGAGTTTTCTCATGAAGCCCATGCTGTAGCTTCAACAAAAGGACATGAAGAATTTCCTTTCCTTTGCTAGCAGTGGCATTCAGACAGAAAAAAGAACCCCTGGAAAATGTAAAAGCTTTTGTAAAAACATAAGAAAAGCATTTAAAGCCTTTTCAAAGAAAAAAAACATCAATTTAAAGCCTCCCATAGTTCCCTACCACTGTGGTCTCTCATGATTTGAGGAGATTTTACCAACCTTGGGGGAGAGGGAGGCAGAGTTAAGGTTTTTGCTGGGGTTTATTGTTAGTTTTATTGTTCTGCTGGTTTGTTTTGAGGTCTGTGATATCTTCTTCTTTATCAACACGTGTGAACTGTGATTACACTTGAACATTTATTTACCACTCTACAAGCATCACTTTTCAGGCATTAAAATACTGAAGAGTGCTGCTTTGACCAAAAAGTTTCTCTGACATGTGATGAGAGTTTTCACTTTCATGCACAGTAATGATCTTCAGTGAAAGATTTCAGTGATGAGTTTACATGATAACATCAAGTGGTCGTGGCAGGGACCAACCTGGCACCCTCTGGATGGCCCACAGAGCTATGTAGATCAGCCCTTCTTTCCCACACCCCCTAGGTCCACTCCCAGCTCTCCTTTAACTTCCCAGGCAATGCTGTCGATAGTCAAAATCAAAGCATCTCATGGAGAAGCCACAAAACTGATGGCCTCCAAAGAGAATTTCAGATGAGGTGTAGAGTTGAGCGTGGAGAGAGAAAGGGAGATAAGGAAGAAAATGGTGGAGGAGGGCTAAGAGAGCCTTCTCTCACCAGAAACAGGGAAACTGTGGAGAAAAGTAGGAAGGTGAAGAACCGCATAAGAAGAAAACACAGCTTTCCATCATTCACGTGCTTGTGCTTTGATACCTTGCCTCTCTGATGGCACCATCTCCTGCCTCACCAGCACTTCCAAAGCTCTGGGAGCCCTGGAAAAGAAATTCTGTCAGAAAAGGCATTTAATAAAAGAAAATCACCTCTTCAATTCACATCTCCTTCCTAAGCATCAGCACTGGAGCTGTGGGGCTCCCTAGGATGTTTGCTTGGGAGGCTGAGCAGAAAAAGCACAAGAAAAGTACTTTTATTGTGAAGAAGAGAGAAAACTATTCAAATCCAAATATGCTGAAGCACTTCAAATGCATCTAAAGTCTCCCGTTTCCTTCTTTCAATCTGTTTTCTCATGAAGTAAACATTTTGGTGTGAATTTTCATGGGAAACAAAACTAAGCTTCTGTTAGTCCTTATTCAGGACAGGGGGGAAGTAGAGTTCCTTCATAAATTTACCAAAGGGATGTGTCAGCCTTTCCACAGCCTTCATCCCCCTCTGTTCTTGTAGTCTTTCCTCTGTAGGAAAATCCTCCCTGCCTCCAACCAAAACCAGGAAATATGCTCCAGTGCCCATCCAGCAACACTAGGCAGTAGGTCTGAGGAGTTTCTGGTGGTTGGAAGGGCCCAAATCTATCTTGAGGACTGGTGGCTTTGTCAAGGAGAGTGGTGCAAGTGAGGTGAGGAGGGAAAGATGCATAATTTTCTGAACACCCTTCTAATGGCATCAGAGTCCAGAAGCTCTGGGACTTGGTTTTCCTGGTGGAAGACACAGAATCACAGGATGATAGGGGTTGGAAGGGACCTCTGGAGATCAGGTAGTCAAGCACCTCTGCTAAAGTAGGATCACCCAGAACAGGTTGCACAGGACAGTGTCCAGGAAGGTTTTGGATGACTCCTAGAAATGAAGACTCCACCACCTCTCTGGGCAGCCTAGTCCAATACCCTACCTGTCCTCCCTATAGAAACTCTTACTTGGGAACAAATTTCTCCCTGCAAAAATGTTTCTAAAGCTATGTAGGTGAAATTCAGTGGCCTCTGTTTCAGGAGAAGTCATATTCCATGACCTAATGGCCTTGGATGCCTGTGAATGCTTCCAGGTTTTAAATTGTCCCTGTGAGAAGAAGTGCTCAAGTCTAAAATAAGCCTACAAGAGAGGCTCGTACAAAGATCTCTCTTTCAGCGGGGTTTGCACATCAAATTTCTGCTGCTCAGAGGACTCGTGGTGCAGTCTGTCAGCTTTGATGATGGAAATATTACCCTCTTGCCTGGATTTTATTTTATGTTTGTTTTCCCTTCTCCCTCCAGCACGATTCTTGAAAAAAAAATGGTAATTACCAGTCTATACCCTCACCCCCCCTGCCTTGCTGGAGCAGCAGCAGCCATCCCACAGCCCTGCTGCCAGCTGGGCAGGAGTAAGGGCTGGCTGCACCCACGTGAGGTGGGCTTTCCAAGAGAAACACTCAGACAACACAGCTCTTGAGTGTCTCAGCTATAAATCTTCTTTGGGTGACCTGCCTGCTTTATGGACTCTGCCATTTTCTCTCAGATAATTCAGAGTCTGCTCTGCTGCCTCTTGCAGAGGCAGAAAGAGCATGGCTTGTTCTGGAGAGGAGAAGATTTAAGTTTTCTATAATGCTAGGATTAAGTGACTGGAAAAGTTGATGAGATTCTCTGAAGCTCGTGAGAGAGTGGTGACGGTCTTCTGCTATCTGCAAGGTTAGTAGAAAGGAGAGGGCAATGAGATTTTAATCTGTGTGTGTGTGTGGAAGGAAGGAATAGAAATAATCAGCTTAATATGCAGTAAAGGTGATTTAGATTAGATATTAGAGAACTTCCTCGTACCAAAACCCAGTTAAGTGCTGGAGCAGACTACTCAGTAACTACATGGAATCACCACTATGGGAGACACATCTGTAAAGGCTGGGTCTAAGGAAACGTAATCCTGTCTCCAGCAGATGGTGTGAATGACTCCTCAGGGACAGCACTCATCTCAATTTCAGATGGTTGACTACAGAGAGCTTTCCCACTATAGAGTGGCTGATCGCTGGTTCCAAGGTTCAAAAAAAGAAAAAAAAAGGCACATAATAAAATCCATAGCAGATCAAAATTAAAGATCTAGCCCAGTGTCTCGTCTGTTGTGGGGACCCGCAGCATCTGGAGATAATATAAGGACAAGAGAGGCATACAGAAGTACATCCCCTCCCCCCCCCCCCCAAATTATCTGCCACCCTGAAAATTGTGATGTTCAGATATTTCTCTAGCCACAGATGTTGTCTCTATAAGGTCAGTCTAAGCAGGGCACCTGGATGACTTGCTTCTAATAGATTGTCGTGTTAGGTTTTTGACTCTCAGGAAGAAAGTGGTCATGAGAAGGTGGAAAAGGAAAGATGATAATAGGAGAGGGCGGGGGAATGGAAATTGGGCAAAAGGAGAAAGAGTGGAGCAAAAGGGGAGAGAAAGGAGAAAAGTGGGATGAGAAAGCAAGGAATGAACAAGGAGGGGAAAGGTTGTGGCTGCCAGATCACGAAGGAAAACACTAAAGTACAATGGTAGCATTAGTTGTGATGTCAGTGACCAAGTCCGAGCCAAGTCCTCTGGTAGTGGTGGCTCTGTGCTGAATGCCCTAGCTGTGGGACTCTTGCTTTCCACGGATCAGCTGCCATGGGTGGGAGCTGTGTCAAAAGGTGGCCACACAGCGTTGTTTGCCAGCCACAGAGCAAAACATCTGGATGGCAATGATCCTTCTTTCATTGCCCATCCTCTGCTCACCCCAGGGACCCAATCTATCCCCTGGCAACTGGAGGGGCTGCAGCAGGCAGCTCCATTGGAGGTGCTGTGGAGATGACAGCTCTCACCTCTGATGCCAAAAGGGCTCCAGCACTGATGAAAATGGCACCTGGAACACCCAAAACAGTGGGGTAGTGGTGGAGGTCCACCATGGCCAGGCTTATGTAGAAAAAATAATGTACTGCTATCTTGTGAATTTCTCTGGTCATGTCTGGTTTAGCTGGAGTGAAACTGATGTCTTGGGAGAAGGGACACCCAAAATACACTGCAAGAAAGACAGGGAGCTGCTGGACCATGTCCAAAGAAGGGCAACAAAGCTGATGAAGGGTCTGGAGAACAGGGCTGGTGAGGATTGGCTGAGGGAACTGGGGGTGTTTAGTCTGGAGAAGAAGAGGCTGAGGGCAGACCTCATTGCTCTCTACAACTCCCTGAAAGGAGGTTGGACTTGGAGGTTGTCCAGTTCTGGGTTCCTCAGTTTAAGAAGGACATTGAGGTACTTTAATGTGTCCAGAGAAGGGCAATGAGGCTGGGGAGAGGGTCTCAAATACAGGCCCTGTGAAGAGAGGTTGAGGGAGCTCAGGTTGTTTAGCTTGGAGAAGAGGAGGTTCAAGGGAGACCTCATTGCTCTCTACAATCACCTGAAAGGAGGTTGTAGCCAGGTGGGGGTTGGTCTCTTCTCCCAGGCAACCAGTGGCAGAACAAGAGGACACAGTCTCAAGCTGCACCAGGGGGAGTTTAGACTCGAGGTGAGGAGAAAGTTCTTCACAGAAAGAGTAATTTGCCACTGGAATTTGCTGCCCAGGGAGTTGGTGGAGGCACTGTCCCTGGAGGCGTTCAAAAAAAAAGCTTGGATGTGTCCCTTGGAGCCATGGTTTAGTTGTCAGGAGGTGTTAGGCACTAGGTAATAGGTTGGACTTGATGATCTCTGAGGTCTTTTCCAACTTGGTTGATTCTGTGAGGTGGGAGTCAGTCTTTTCTCCCTAGTACCAGGTGATAGGATGAGAGAAAACATCCTTAGGTTGGTCCAGGGAAGATTTACATTGGATACTAGGAGAAATTTCTTTGCTGCAAGAGTGGTCAGGCACGGGAACAGGCTGCCCAGGGAGGCGGTGGAGTCACCGTCCCTAGAGCTGTTCAAGAAACTTGTGGACATGGCACCTGGGGACATAGTGTAATGACTATGCTTGTGTTAGGTTGATGGTTGGACTTGATGGCCTTAGAGGTCTTTTCCAGTTCTGTGATTCTATAAAACCAGTTTTCTGTCAGAGATTTCTTTGATCTGACAAGTTTGATTTGTTAAGTTTGTTTGCAGAGGGGAATGTTGGGAGACAGTTTGAACGGGTCTGGATCCCCCCTTCTTTTATTTTTCCTCAGTGATGTCTGGTACTCCTGGCTTTCACCTGTTCTGGCAGGAACATAATTGAAACTAAAAAACTGATGTTGGGTGAAAAAATCTTTCACTATCTGAAATCTGCTATGAGAAATGCAGCAGGGGGAGGTGGGTCCCAACCCGTCCCTTTTTTTCTTTACCCTCCTGTTCTCCCCCACTTCTGGCAGGCTCCTGTGTCCCTAAACCCTACCACTGACTTTGCACTTGTTGGGAGGTTTATGGATGTTTGTTCATCTGAATTAAGTCACTGCCTTTAATTGTAATCCTGGAGAATTCTGTTCTATGGTCAAGCATAGCCAGTGCTACACTGAAGAAGCTTTACAATTTTAGTTGAACTTTGTTGTTGTCATCTTTGCTGTGTGTTCAGATTTGTCTACCTAAGCTTGACAGCGGGAGAGGCTTTCAGATTTCATTCAGTCATCATGAGGCAGCACTCTTCATTTTGAAGCTGGTAGACATCACCAGTGACAATCTTCACCAAGAGGAAATCTGCAACTAAGCTGTCACTTCAGTTAAAATATCTTCCTTTAAAGAGAAAAAAGAAAAAGGGATCCCTCTGCATGAGGAAGGGCTGGGGAAGCTAAGAGAGTCACACAGTGACTAGATGTTGTATCTAACATCTAGAAATTACATTAATAGAGTACTTCCAGTGCCTCATGTTGTTCTGATTTTGGGAATGTCACATGTAGAACAGCATCATGTGGTTACTAATTACCACTACCAAAGTGCAATTTGTAATAAGGCTAGCAGATGTTTGCAGTGCTCAGGGTAAAACAAAAGCCAGATCAAAACCATCTCGTCTTGCCCAGGACTTTCCAGACCACATAGAAGGTCTCTTTTGGTTTGAAAAAAGAAAAAGTTATTCTCTTTAAGTTGTTTTTCTCTCTCACCTTTTAAGGTGACATGATCTAGATCTGCAGTGGCAGAAAATGATAATATTCAATTTCATAGAATCATAGAACTGTCAGGGTTGGAAGGGACCTCAAGGATCATCCAGTTCCAACCCCCCTGCCATGGGCAGTGAACACCTCACACTAGAGCAGGTTAATCAGATCCCCATCCAGCCTGGCCTTAAAACAATTTGCTCATACTTGGGCTCCCATTTTGCTTTCTATTAGGCAAAGAGGAGTTTTGCCACTAATTGCAGCAGGACAGGAGCAGCCCCTCCATTTTGCTTTCCTAAGGATTTTAAAGGCCCTGTGAAAATAAGCCAAATTTGTGTTGACCAAAATGCCTGTGATGAACTAAAAGACAGCCATTTGCACCAGTGTGAGAAGAGCTGTGTTAAGAGCCATCCATCCTGCTGGTGACAGCCTGTTGGCACCTCACTGGCCTTTAGGTTTCATTTCTTAAAATGCTAATACAGACAAGTTCCTGTCTGTTGTGGGAAAATATGGTGGAACTCTGTTAGATGAGACACTTGAGTGCAAATAAATGTTTCCTGTAAGAAGGCATTTGGCTCAGATCTTTTCTCTTTTTGTTCTTTTTCTTTTTTCTCTCTTTCTCTTTCCCTCTCCCTCTCCTTCTCCCTCTCCTTCTCCCTCTCCTTCTCCCTCTCCTTCTCCCTCTCCTTCTCCCTCTCCTTCTCCCTCTCCTTCTCCCTCTCCTTCTCCCTCTCTCTCTTTCCTTCTTCCTCTCCTTCTCCTTCTCCTTCTCCTTCTCCTACTCCTTCTCCTTCTCCTTCTCCTTCTCCTTCTCCTTCTCCTTCTCCTTCTCCTTCTCCTTCTCCTTCTCCTTCTCCTTCTCCTTCTCCTTCTCCTTCTCCTTCTCCTTCTCCTCCTTCTCCTTTTTTCTCTTTTTCCTTCTCTTTTTCCTTCTCTTTTTTCTTCTCTTTTTCCTTCTTTTTCCTTCTCTTTTTCCTTCTCTTTTTCCTTCTCTTTTTCCTTCTCTTTTTCCTTCTCTTTTTCCTTCTCTTCCTCCTTCTCTTCCTCCTTCTCTTCCTCCTTCTCTTCCTCCTTCTCTTCCTCCTTCTCTTCCTCCTTCTCTTCCTCCTTCTCTACCTCCTTCTCTTCCTCCTTCTCTTCCTCCTTCTCTTCCTCCTTCTCTTCCTCCTTCTCTTCCTCCTTCTCTTCCTCCTTCTCTTCCTCCTTCTCTTCCTCCTTCTCTTCCTCCTTCTCTTTCTCTTTTTTTCTATCTCCTAAATTGTTTCCCCATGTCCTTAGTGGCACCCATAGGGGGAAAAAAATAATAAAAAGATTATCATCATCAAAAAATAAGTCTACTGTGCACATGCCAGAGATAATTGGAGATTTATAATACACCCTACCTAACTTGTGAGCATTGAAACAATATATGTGAGTGATGGGCTGAACCTTCATGGCATGAAGGATGCCTTTCTGGATAATTTACATCTTGGGGAGTCATATCTTAAAATCAGAGGTCCTGTCTTCACTCTGTGCACATTAAAAACCACATGGTGCTTTTTGTAAGAGCCTCAGTTTGTCCCAGTGCGCTCAGCTCAGATTTATTTTTTTTCCTCTGCTCTTGTAGTCTTGCTCAGACCATCTGGTCACCATTCTGCACCCTGGCTGTGGCTGCTTTTAATGGAGAAATGATTTCTGTCTGTATACAGTTGGTAGAGTGCTTTGCATACTGCATATGCTGAAGGTATTACATATGAAAGGCATTATGTAAGATTACAGGGAAAGAAAAATACTCTCTTAAAAATTGTCAGTAATTGCCCAGAATGTTCTTGTGACACCATTTGATGGTGCAGGATCTTTAACTGCTGCTCTGAAATGGTCTGGGTTTCAATTTGCATTTTAAATTTCAGCCACCATGAAATTCTTTTATTTTTTGGGGGGGCTCCTTATTATTGACATCTCAAATGGCCCATCCAGAGGGCAGGCTCCTAGGTCTGCCCATCTAAAGATAACTCTAAATAAGCAAACTGTATGAAAAGGAGGTGTTGGGGGACATGCCCAGGTTTTCACACCCTGCATGAGCATCACTCAGTGTGTAGCCCCTGTTTCCCCACTCCCAGCCCTATGCCTCTGGCCTGGCACAGGTGGCTGCTGTTCAAGCACTTGCAGGTACAGCAAAGTCAATGTGGCTGAAGGGCTTGGTTTTAACACAACAAATTGGGTCCTGGTCTTTAGGCTGTGCTGTGCAGTGCAGAGTATCCATTCCTGTCCTGGTCCTCTCAGGTTGTAATCAAAGACTGAAAGTTTGGTTTGGCTGCTTAACATTAGCATTAAGTGAGGCTGGAGGTGACCCAAGGTTTCAGGCACATCCATGCCAGCATTAGCATTAAGTGAGGCTGGAGGTCACCCAAGGTTTCAGGGCTATCCATACCAACATTAGCATTAAGTGAGGCTGGAGGTGACTCAAGGTTTCATGTTCATTCATACCAACATTAGCATCAAAAGTGTAGACATGGCACTTCAGGACATGGTTTAGTAGGCACAGTGGTGCTGGGTGGGCAGTTGGACCTGCTGATCTTAGAGGTCTTTTCCAACCAAAATGATTCTCTGATTCTTTTAAGTGAGTCTGGAGGTGACCCAAGGTTTCAGGGACATGAGTGCTATGCTAATGGTTACATGGCACTGGACCTGCAGGGACCTTCATCCTGTGGGAGTGGGCACTGGAGATCCAACCAGGGCATTACTGGTGCCTTGGGCTGAACTTATTCTACCTGACTCTTGCCATGGTGGTTTTGTGCCTGCCAACATTTCTCCATCCAACATAAATGCTGTTCCAAATAGGATGTACCTGTAATCACCCTTTAAGATGTTCCCTGTGTTGAGGCTTCATGTCAGAAACAAGATGTTTCTGGATCCAGAGCTTCAGCTAGCACTGTAATACCAGCAGGATGGTTTCTGGGGACAGCCAGCCAACTGTGTTCTTGAAGGGCTTTGTTTTCTCATCTGGTGTTAACATGCTGTAAGAGCACTGGACACTCACTCATGCATCCACACAGCCTGGTTCCAAGCACAACCATAGCAATGCAACATGAGACCAAGGCTGGGAAACTCAGCCAAATGAGGGCCAAAAAAACCCCATGTAGCTGTTTTTTGTGATGATTCAGCTAGAAGAAGCCAGGTCATGGGGATGCAGAAGATGGCTGGTCTCGTTTAAGCAATGTAGCATGAGACCAAGGCTGGGAAATTCAGCCAAATGAGGGCCAACCCCCCCATGTAGCTGTTTTTGGTGATGATTCAGCCAGGTCATGGGGATGCAGAAGATGGCTGGTCTCATTCGAGCTCCACTCACGAGAAGCACGTTTAGCACACTGCCAAAAGCAAACCCGTGCCCGAGTGTTTTGCTTAACTGGGGCCCGGTTGAGTTTGATCCTGGTTTCACCTTCTTCCCTGGCAGCTTTGGAGCGGGGTCTGCCTGCCTGTGGGTTTGAGACAAGGACTGTTCCCCCAGCTTTGCGGGGTTGCAGAGTCACACATCGTTTCGGTCTGAAAATAACCCCCCAGGGTGGTGTTCTGTGACTGAAGGCAAGGCGAGCTCTGCTTTGCTTTCCACGCAGCACCCAGAAAAGAAACGATGCTGCATTGTATTTTCAGCTCAGGCAGGGAGCCATCACTAACTGCTTGCTAAGATAATTAGGACTGAAATTACTGTGGGCTTGTTTGAGGGAGGTTCTGGGTTCTTTGGTGGAGTTGGGCCAAGATCCACCACCCCAAATCCTCTTTCTGTGCGTGTGAAGGTCTTAGGAGATGCGCACATTGAAGCATGATTACTGAGAGTCAGGTTTTAAACATAACTACAGCCACTTTGTAATCTTTTTCACAGAATGCCAGTTTGGAAGGGATCCCAAGGATCATCTGTCCAACCTTTCTAAGTGACAGTATAATTTAAATGAGACTGCCTGGCACCCTGTCAAGCTGAGCCTTAAAACTGGCCAGTGTAGGGGAATCCACTACTTCCCCTGGGAGATGATTCCAATGCCTGACTCTTCTCATGGTGCAACATTTTCTTCTGGAGTCCAGTTGGAATCTTCCCAAGAGTAACTTGTACTCATTTGCCCTTTGTCTTTTCCAGGTGACTCCTTGTTAAAAGAGAGTCTCCATCCTCTTGGTAGCCACCACTGGTGCGTGGTAATAAGGTCTCCCCTAAGCCTTCTCTTCTTAAGCCTGAACAAGCCCAGCTCTCTCAGCCTTTCCTCATAGAGCAGGGCTTCCAGTCCTCTGAGCATTCTCATGGCCTTTCTCTGGACACTTCCCAACCTATCTGCATCTTTTTTGTACAGCATGAACTAAAACTGCACACAGTGCTCCACATGTGGCCTGACAAGCACTGAGTAGAGTGGGACAATGACTTCTTAATCTCTGTTGGTGATGCTCTTGTTGATGCAACACAGCATCCTGTTGGCCTTCTTTGCCATTGCAGCTCACTATTCACTCTTATTGAGCTTGCTGTTCACCAAGATCCCCAGGTCCCTTTCCCCAGGGCTACTTTCCAGCCAGGTGGATCCCAGTCTGAGCTGCACTCCTTGGTTATGCATTCCCAGGTGCAAAACCCTACACTTGTTCCTGTTGAACTTCATGAGATTCTTTCTATCCCACTTCTTCAGCCTGTCCAGCTCTTCCTGGAGGGTGGCTCTCCCTTCTGGAATGTCAGTCTTCCCACTCACTTTGGTCTCATCTGCAAATTTCATCAGGGTGCTCTTGATCCCAACATCCAGATCACTTATGAAGATATTAAACAGCATTGAGCCCAATATTGATCTCTGGGGGACTGGCTGCCATTTTCAGTTTTTTACTACTGCACAGGGAGAAAAATGCTTTAAAATTAATAAAAACACAAAGTGACTATGGCTTGTAAAAGAGGTCTCTAGGAAGATTGTGCTGCCATTAAGCGAGACTTAGGTAGGCTGTAGAGTTGGGCAGGGAGAAATTGAATGAAATTCAACAAGGGCAAGTGTAGAGTCTTGCACCTGGGAAAGAACTCCATGGACCAGTGTAGACAGTGGGACTGACCTGCTGGAGAGCAGTGAAGAGGGAAAGGACCTGGGACTCCTAGTGGATGGAAGGCTGCCCATGAGAGCAATGTGCTCTGGTGGCCAAGAAGGCCAATGCCATTCTGGGGTGGATTAGAATGGCTGTGGTTACCAGGTCGAGATGGGCTCTCCTCCCCCTCTATTCTGCCCTGGTGAGGCCACATCTGCAATCTGTATCACTTCTGGGCCACTCAGTTCAAGAAGGACCTCAGGGAACTGCTTGATAGAGTCCAGCACAGAGCCACAAAAATGACAAAGGGAGTGGAACATCTTCCTTAGGAGGAGAGCCTGAGGGAGCTGAGGGCTCTGTAGCTTGGAGAGGAAGAGCCTGAGGGTAACCTCATTGCTGTTGATAAAGATGTGCAGGGGGAGTGCCCAGAGGCTGGAGCCAGGCTCTGCTGGGGGATGCCCAATGCCAGCACAAGGGGCAGTGGTGGAAGTTGAGGGAAGTTCTATGGAAACATAAGGAAAATTTTTTTCACTGTGATGGTGACAGAGCCCTGGAGCAGGCTGCCCAGGAAATTGTGGAGTTTCCCTCACTAAAGGTATTCAAGACCCCCCTGGATCACAGTATTACAGTATATCAGAGGTTGGAAGGGACCTCAAGAGTTCATCAAGTCCAACCCCCCTGCCAGAGCAGCATCACTTAGGGCAGTCTGCACAGGAATGCATCCAGGTGGGTTTTGAAAGTCTCCAGAGAAGAAGACTCCACAACCCCCCTGGGCAGCCTGTTCCAGGGATCTGTCACCCTCACTGTAAAGAAGTTTCTCCTCATGTTGAGCTGAAATCTTCTGTGTTCTACTTTGAACCTGTTGTTCCTTGGCTTATCACTGTGCACCACTCAAAAGAGCCTGGCCCCTTCCCCTTGCCACCCACCCCTCAGATATTGATAGACATTGATCAGATCCCCTCTCAGCCTTCTCTTCTCCACACTAAACAGCCCCAGGGCTCTCAGGCTCTCTTCACAGGGGAGATGCTCAAGTCCCCAAATCATCCTCCTGGCTCTCTGTTGGACTCTCTCCAGCAGGTCTCTGTCTCTCTTGACCTGGGGAGCCCAGAACTGGACACAGCATTCCAGGTGTGGTCTCAGCAGGGCAGAGCAGAGGGGCAGCAGAACCTCCCCAGCCCTGCTGGCCACACTTTTCTTGCTGCCCCCCAGGATCCCATTGGCTCTCTTGGCCACAAGGGCACATTGCTGTCCCATGCAGAACTTGCTGTCCACCAGCATTCCAAGGTCTTTCTCTGTGGAGCTGCTCTCCAGCAGGGCAGCCTCTAACCTGGATGTGTTCCTGTGTGACCTGCTGTAGGTGATCCTGCTCTGGCAAGGGGGTTAGACCAGAGAATCTTTCTGTGATTCTTTAAACAGCTGCTGCTGAAACACAGAGGAGCCATGATGGCCTACCCTTACTTAAGTCCTTGCAGACATCACTGAATAATCCTGCCTTTAAAATAAATAAATAATGAATTAAAAGGAGGAAAAAAAAAAAAAAGCAGTGGCACGATTTCTCCCTGAATCTTTCGTTCTGTTGATGAAAGTCACAGAGAAAAGTCCTGAAACGATACAATTCCAATACTAAATCAATTCAGCATGTCCTCTCTGCTTTTCTACATTAATAAATTAACCATGTAACATTGTTCAAAATTATGTCAGTTACGCATATAATAATCTTTTAAATTAATGAAGTGATGAAGCAGTTTGATGACACCCCTGATTTACAGGGCTGCTTTTAGCTCATGTTAAAAGCCTTTCATTTAATAAATTGCCCCCTTGAGAAATTACCAAAAATGAATATTTTCTGCACAAAACCTTCCAAGGTTTACACTTTTTTTTTTTTCATCTATTAACAAATGGCAAGGGAGAAGCATTTTTCAGACTAGATCTTCTTTTACATATATTTAATTGAAATTAATTAGTATATTACTTTAGGAAGGACATGGTCGCAGAGAAAGGTGTGCGATCGTTTATGAGAGTTTCTGGGGGCAATAAAACACAATTTAAACAAAGGAATTAATCATGTCCTTAAATATTTTTCTTTTATGGTAGATGAGGAATCATTCCAAGCTTTTTTTGATTAAATAGAAGGGCATTCCATACAGAATGGAACAAAAAGAGGAGGGGGGAAAAAAGCTACATGCACACAAATGAGTTATTTCGCTGCAATTAAGATTTCTCTGGTTTCATTATGCCAGGATATCTGCATGTTGAATATTTACAAGAGTCCAAGTGAGATGCATTTTGCTTGGCTCCTCCTTGATGTGAAGTATACAGGAGGTTATGAATGCTTAATATTTCCCTTTTCCCTGCACCTCTTCTAAGAAGTGAGCTTTAAAGACGCTTTTCTGATAGGGTTGGTTGGGGTTCAAGGACCATAACGTGAACTGGTATAGTGTGTCCTATAAAAGAGGTTAAGATGGAGGTTATAATTATGAAAGCTCAATAGATTTGAAAGCCATCACAGTGCTCCCCCCTCCCTCTTGCATGTGATACTATCTCTGGAAAGGGAAAGAGATATATAGGACTATAAAGGGAAGCCTGTAATTGATGCTCTCTGTACTTATTAGGGTTTGTTTTAGTAACATCGGGGACTGGGTTTTATACTACCTCTGAATAAATAATGTGTGCAGGAGGTTGGGTCAATTCCTTTCCACTTTGAAATATTTTCAGCAGTTGCACTAAACCCAAGAATAATTCATTGGCTTTTTGTAAGGCAGCTGGATGTATTATGAAAAATAGGTGCATGAGCTGAGGGGGTTTTATTGGGGGGGAAGGCCTGTAACAGGGACCAGCATGAAAAAGAAGGGACTTTGGGGTGATGGGAGAACGTTTGCCATCTCAGTCAGGAGCATCTCTCAAAAAAAAAAAAAAAAAAAAAGCATTGCAGAAAAAGACCTTGTTCTAGTGTTTGGATTTGAACATTCCACAGGTGAATTCTGCCACACAGCAGAGGCTCCTACAGGAGTCCCACCTATAATTACCCATGGACAGAGCTTTGCCTCCTGTAAGTAAACCACCATAATGAGCACAGCTCCTCAAATACATATTTATTTTAAAAGATAAGTACAACAGAACCATCCCCCAAAAGCAGCCTGAAAATTTATTCCAGGGCAGGCTTCGTTTGGCTCCTGCTCCTGGCACTGATTGCAGAGTTTAATATCTCCAGCGAGTCGCTGCCTCTTCCCAGGTGCCAAGTTCCAGATCTCTCAAACTTCTCAGGCCCTGCCAGTTACCTGCAGTAGAAGATACACAAGGATGATTAGCTCCCATTTAGGAAGTCCTTTGATATATCCTAGGGTGAGAAGGATGGCAGAAGGACAAGTTAAACATTAATAACGATGATTAATGAATGGATTAGTTATGACTCATTCTAAAATACTTCTCAGGGTACCCCTTTGCAGCAGCATCTGAAACTTGCAGGGTTTTTTGCTGGGAGAGTTTGTTGGTTGGTTTAAGCTTTTTTTGGTGAAAGCATTCATTGGAGAAGTTGGACTTTGGAGTGCTGCCTCTAGAGTGTGTATTAAGCCTTCGACACTGTCCCACACCACATCCTGCTCTCCAAACTGGTGACACATGGGTTTGATGGGTGGACCACGAGATGGATACAGAACTGGCTTGATGGCTGCACCCAAAGAGTGGCTGTCAATGGATCCATGTCCCAGTGGAGGCCAGGGACAAGTGGAGTCCCTCAGGGCTCAGTCCTGGGACCAGTCTTGTTCAACATCTTTGTTGGTGCCATGGACAGAGGCATTGAGTGCACCCTCAGCAGGTTTGGTGATGACACCAAGCTGTGTGGTGCAGCAGACAGGCTGGAGGGAAGGGATCCATCCAGAGGGACCTGGACAGGCTGCAGAGCTGGGCACAAGCCAGCTCCATGAGGTTCAACAAGACCAAGTGCAGGGTCCTGCATCTGGGTCGAGGCAATCCCAAGCACAAATCCAGGCTGGGCAGGGACTGGCTAGAAAGCAGCCCTGAGGAGAGGGACTGGGGGGTGCTGGTGGACAAGAAGCTCAACATGAGCTGGCAATGTGCACTTGCAGCCCAGAAAGCCAAGCAGAGCCTGGGCTGCATCAGGAGAAGTGTGGCCAGCAGGTCAAGGGAGGTGATTCTCCCTCTCTACTCAGCTCTGGTGAGACCCCACCTGGAGTACTGCATCCAGTTCTGGAGCCTCTATTACAAGAGGGATATGGACATGCTGGAAGGTGTCCAGAGAAGGGCCACCAGGATGATCAGAGGGCTGGAGCTGCTCTGCTATGAGGACAGACTGAAAGAGTTGGGGCTGTTCAGTCTGGAGAAGAGAAGGCTCCAAGGTGACCTTCTTGTGGCTTTCCAGTATCTGAAGGGGGCTCCAAGAAAGCTGGGGAGGGACTTTTTAGGATCTCAGGGAGTGATAGGACTGGGGGAATGGAACAAAGCTGGAAGTGGGGAAATTCAGGCTGGATGTGAGGAAGAAGTTCTTCCCCATGAGAGTGGTGAGAGCCTGGAATGGGTTGTCCAGGGAGGTGGTTGAGGCCCCATCCCTGGAGGTGTTTAAGGCCAGGCTGGATGAGGCTCTGGCCAGCCTGATCTTGTGTGAGGTGGGGGTTGGAACTGGATGATCCTTGTGGTCCCTTCTGATTCTGTGATTCTATGATTAGTACTCCCATCCTTGGAAAAAGATCATCAAGGAAATTCTGTCTATCTGTCCATCATCTTCCTCTCTTACAAGGTGATGAAGGAGATGGTTGTTTTCTGAAGTACTTTTTCAGCATGGAAGTCCACCTCAAAATCCAGTTTACAGAGAGAGACTTGTTTCATTTGATTGTAAGAAACAATTCAAACTGTTTAAGAAACAATCTCAATTTCCAGTCACTAATGGTGGTCTTTAATGTCTTTATCAGGAAGGCTGTGCAGAGGGATCTGGACAGGTTGGATTGATGGGTGGAGGCCAGTGGTATAAGGCCAAGTGCTGGGTCCTGCACTTAAGTCACAACAGCCCCATGAACACTCCAGGCTTGGGGTGGAGTGGCTGGAAAGCTGCCCAGCAGAGAAGGACCTGGGGGTGCTGGTTGGCAGACAGCTGAAGAGGAGCCAGTGTGTGCTCAGGTGGCCAAGAAGGCCAATAGCATCCTGGCCTGATCAGGAATGGTGTGACCAGCAGGACCAGGGAAGTGATCGTATCACTTTACTCAGTACTGCTGAAGCCACAGATTGAGTCCTGGGTTTGGGGCTGGGTTTGGGTTCCTCACTACAATAAAGATATTGAGGTGTTGGAGAAGGTCCAGAAAAGGGAAGTGAAGCTGGTGAAGGGTCTGAAGAACAGGTCTGATAAGGAGCAGCTGAGGGTACTGGGGTTGTTTAGTCTGGAGAAAAGGAGGCTGAGGGGAGACTTCATTACTCTCTACAACTCCCTAAAAGAGGTTGCAGTGAGGTGGGGGTGGTTCTCTTCTTCCTAGCAGCAAGTGATAGGATAAGAGGAAATGGCCTCAAGCTGCCCCAGAGGAAGTTTAGGTTGGATACTACAAGAAACTTCTTCTCTGGAAGGGTTCTCAGACACTGGAATAGGTTGCTCAGGGAGGAGGTTGATTCTCCATCCCTAAAGGTGTTTGAAAGATGCAGAGACGTGGTGCTGAGGGATATGATTGAGCACCAGGCTTGGCAGAGTTAGATTAATGCTGGACTCAATGATCTTAAAGATTTCTTTCAACCAAAATGATTCTGTGATTCTATGATTCTGTACAAAATCTGTCTGTTGAGAGAGAGAGAGAGCCTAATCCTGCACTCCTGGGAGATAAATACGGCTGATGATTTGTCTTGAGCAGGGATCAAGAGAGTGTTTTCTACAAAGTGTGAAGTATGTTGCAGAGCAGATTGTTACCCTCTACTGTGCAATCAATTTGGGAGGCCATCCTGAAAGTGCTACCAACTTTGGGGTATTTGCAGAAGCATCTGTTTGCATGAAACTTAGCTTCCGAAGAATTTCAGCAAAACTGAAGGGACTGTGGCTAGAGGTGGGCAAGAAGCCATCAATGCATGGTCAGAATGCATGAGTCCAAACTTGAGACTTTGTGAGGAAAGCAGTGGTGGAAAGCAGTTTCTTCAGGAGCTTCAGAGTCTCCAACAGCCATAATGTTATCATAGAATGGTTTGGATTGGGAGGGACCTTAAAGATCATCTAGTTCCAACCCCCCTGCCATAAGCAGTGGCACCTTCCACTAGCCCCGGTTGCTCAAGGCCCCATCCAACCTGGCCTTGAGCACCTCCAGGGAGGGAGAGCATCCACAACCTTCCTGAGCAACCTGTTCCAGTGTCTCACCACCCTCACTGGAAAGATTTTCTTCCTAATCTCCAGTATAAATCTCCCCTCCTCCACATCGGTTCTCAAGGCATGTGACAAATTTTTGACTGTAGCAGAAAAATTATTTGGATGAGTTTTGGGTTTGGATTTTTTTTGCTGTGAAACTTCCAGATGATTCTAGAGGGTATTAGTTTGGTGGTTTTGTTGAAGGAAAACTTTCTCTGAGGAGAAAGTTCTTCACAGAGAGAGTGGTTGGCCATTGGAATGTGCTGCCCAGGGAGGTGGTGGAGTCACCATCCCTGGAGGTGTTCAAGAGGGGATTGGACGTGGCACTTGGTGCCATGGTTTAGATAGGCATGAGGTGTAGGGTGACAGGTTGGACTCAATGATCTTTGAGGTCTCTTCCAACCTTCTTGATTCTATGATTCTATTCTATGATTCTATGAATATCTCTCTGTCATTTCTGCAAGAAAATGATCTTCAGTAGCTTCCAAGCTGGAAAACTGGTAGGACTGATAATAAAAAGGAATTAATGACATTTAATTGTCAAAGAGCAGAAATAATGGTATTTATTTCTCCTAATTCAAAGATTTTTTTTCTGTTTTGTTTTTGTTGGGTTTGGTTTGGTTTGTGTTGTTTCTTTTTTTCTACTAATAACAACACACATGTAGAGCAAGTGGCAATGTTTGAGAAAAGCAACTCTGACCATCAAAAAAAAAAAAAACAAAACCCAAAACCCAACACAAACCCAAACCAAGGAATATCTTAATACGTGCTGCGGTTGAGATAGACAAGAATTGCATCATCCTGTATAACAGGATAGATCCAAATGCAGCAGCAGGGCCAAGAAACCCATACATTTCTGCCAAGAGAGTTTCTGCTTGGATATCTTTTTGGCAAGGAAAAAATCCATCTCATTCCTCAAGTCCTGGAACAAACTGAGAAGTTTGATCTACACCGGTAATTTTTCAGATGGGGAAATGACCTCAAACCCCCTCGAGAGACTTGGCAGAGAAGGATGGAGAGGATGTAGGCAAAAAGGAGGAGTCCTTGAGCAGGACCAGGGGCTCCCTTCTCCACTGTTGGTTTGGGATGAAAATTGTGTGCAGGTGAAGGGGGCAGTTTCAGTGTAAAAAAAAAAAAAAAAAACCCAACAAAAAGCAACAACCCAGTGGTTTGCCTTTATAGCTCATGTCCTTGCTGCATCCACTGCTGCAGGGTCTGCTGTACTTGCCTCTGTGTCCCCTCTGCATCCCAGAAGAGCTTTGTGTATCTTCAAGCTGCAGGTCCATGTAAGGCTTTTTTTGCATCTACAATTTGAGTAAGGCTCAGTTTGTGACCTGTGAATAGCATGATCTGAGCATGGCTCCAGACAAGTGGCAGCTGTGGGACCATACAACTGGGTCCCAGAAGCTTCTACACAAAGATAAGCCTTACACATGGACTGATTCCTAGTGTGTTAAGCAGCAGGTGAGGGCTTTACCATATCCTTACTGTCCTTAGCAAGGTAGCCCAAGGAAGAAGATCTATTGTTTCTTTTTCTTAGTTATCTGTAATTCAGGCCAGGCAGGCTGGTGAGCTGGGCAGAGGCAAGCTCATGAAGTTCAACAAGGGCAAGCGTGGAGTCCTGCACATGGGGAGGAATAACCCCCTGCACCAGTTCAGGTTAGGGGTTGACCTGCTGGAAAGCAGCTGTGCAGGGAAGGATCTGGGAGTGCTGGTGGACAACACGTTCTCACCTGCTGATGGGTGAGCAAAGGTTGGGGAATGGTCAGGATCAGACTGGGCTTGTAGGGAGAAGAAAAATTCACAGAGCCTGACTCACCCTTGCTTCACACTATGCACTTCTGGAAGCATGAGAAGTGCCAACCCCTGGGGTTGTGTAATGAGCTAGAGGAGCCTGACTTCATCCCAGCAGCTGTCTGAAGTGGCAGTGAGAATTTGCCTCGTGTAAAGGAAAGACAAGACAAAAATGGTATTCCCCAGGGAAGGCAAAAAAGGAGGAGTCAAAATGATAGTGGAGGGGTCACTACTGAGGCACTACATGGCAGCTGTAAAGGTGAGCAGAAAGGACTGCTCTGACTTTTGCAGAGAAGGACCTGGGAGTGCTGGTGGACAAGTTCACCATGGGCCAGCAGTGTGCCCTCGTGGCTGAGAAGGCCAACAGTATTCTGGGGTTGCATTAAGAAGAGTGTATCCAGCAGGTCAAAGGAGGTTCCCCTCCTCCTCTACTCTGCCCTGGAGTATCATATCCAGTTCTGGACTCTGGACTCCCCAGTTCAGAAAGACAGGGAAATACTGGAGAGAGTCCAACACAGGGCCACAAAGATGATGAGGGGACTGCAGCCTCTGTGTTACAAGGAGAGGCTGAGAGACCTGGGACTCTTTAGTCTGGAGAAGACAAGACTGAGAGGAGAGCTTCTCAATGCATATAAATATCTAAAGGGAGGAGGTCATGAGGGTGGGGCAGGACTCTTTTCAGTGGTGCCCAGTGATAGGACAGGCTGCCCAGAGAGGTTGTGGAGTCTCCTTTCCTTTTCTGGAGGCTTTTGAAACTTGCCTGGACATGTTCCTGTGCAACCTAATCTAGGCTGGTACCTGGGTCCCTTTCAAACTCCACCATCCTATGATTCTATGACTGCATTTGGGAGCAGTCACCATGACCAGCAGAAGCATCTTTCACCCTTTAAAAATAATGATAGCAACAAGTAAGCACATTTTCCTTAGAAATTAATTATTATTTTGTGAGACACTGGAACAGGTTACCCAGGGAGGTCGTGAATGTCCCCTCCCTGGAGGTCTTCAGGGTTGGGTTGGATGAGGCCTTGAGCAACCTGGTGTAGTGGAAGGTGTTCCTACCCATGGCAGGGGTCTTGAAACTAGATGATCTTTAAGATCCTTTCCAACCTAAGCCATTCAATGAATCTATTCTGCATCAAGAGAAGTGTGGCCAGCAGGTCAAGGGAGGTGATTCTCCCTCTCTGCTCAGCTCTGGTGAGACCCCACCTGGAGTACTGCATCCAGTTCTGGAGCCTCTATTACAAGAGGGATATGGACATGCTGGAAGGTGTCCAGAGAAGGGCCACCAGGATGATCAGAGGGCTGGAGCTGCTCTGCTATGGCTATGAGGAGAGACTGAGAGAGTTGGGGCTGTTCAGTCTGGAGAAGAGAAGGCTCCAAGGTGACCTTCTTGTGGCTTTCCAGTATCTGAAGGGGGCTACAAGAAAGCTGGGGAGGGACTTTTTAGGATCTCAGGTAGTGACAGGACTGGGGGGAATGGAATAAAGCTGGAAGTGGGGAGATTCAGGCTAGATGTGAGGAAGAAGTTCTTCCCCATGAGAGTAGTGAGAGCCTGGAATGGGTTGTCCAGGGAGGTGGTTGAGGCCCCATCCCTGGAGGTGTTTAAGGCCAGGCTGGATGAGGCTGTGAGGTGTCCCTGCCCATGGCAGGGGGGTTGCAACTGGATGATCCTTGTGGTCCCTTCCAACCCTGACTGAATCTATGATTCTATGATTCTATGAATTTACAAATCTATTAATTACTTGCAGTGGCTTTTTGCCCCAAGAGCATAACATCCTTTGCCTTTTGGACAGAAACTCCTCACCAGGAAATCCACGCTTTTCCACATCCGCAGCTAGTGCTGCTGATCTGGAAGCTGGCAGAAAGAACACAAACATTGTCCTCCTTTGTGGATGCTGTTAGAGAGAGAGCAGTCACACATGGAGCCATAGAGAGCTGCAGAGGGTGAAAATCGTTGTGTCTAGACACCCAGCTCAGCTGCCAGGATGCTGTCCAGGGCAGTGAAAAGGGTGAAGATATTTCATGTCTTCTTTATCCTTTAATGTCTGGAAACACCAGCAGAAGCTGGGAAGACCAAGCTGCCATGAAGGGATCAGTGAGACATAATGAAACACCCATGAAGGAGGAAGCAGCTCAGTGTTATATGGATATTTGTAGATGGCACTAAGCTGGGAGGGAGTGTTGATCTACTTAAGGGTAGGAAGGCTCTGCAGAGGAACATGGAGAGGTTAGATCTGAGAGTTGTGTGAGGTTTAACAAGACCAAGTGCTGGACCTTACTCTTGCATCATAATAACCCCATGAACGCTCCAGGCTTGGGGCACAGTGGCCAGAAAGTTGCCCAGCAGAAAATGACCTGGGGGTGCTGGTTGACAGGCAGCTGAAGGTGAGCCAGAAGTGTGCTCAGGTGGCCAAGAAGGCAAACAGCATCCTGGCCTGCAGCAGGAATGGTGTGACCAGCAGGACCAGGGAAAGGATCGTGCCCCTGTATTCAACACTGGTGAGGCTGCACTGCATTCAGTTTTGGTCCCCTCGTTCCAAGAAGGATATTTAGGTGCTGAAGTGGGTCCAGAGGTGCACAATGAAGCTGATGAAGGGTCTGGAGAACAGGTCTAATGAGGAGCAGCTGAGGGAGCTGGGGTTGTTTAGTCTGGAGAAGAGCAGGCTGAGGGGAGACCTCATTGCTCTCTGCAACTCCCTGGAAGGAGGTTGTAGTGAGGTGGGGATCTGTCTCTTCTCTCTAGTGTCAGGTGATAGAACAAGAGGAAATGGCCTCAAATTGAACCAGGGAAGGTTTTGATTTATTATTGGGAAAAAATTCTTTGCTGGAAGAGTGGTCAGGCATTGGAATAGGTTGCCCATGGAGATGGTGGAGTCACCATCCCTGGAGGTGTTCAAGAAATATGCAAACATGGCACTTTAGGACATGTTTTAATGACCATGGTGGTCTTAGGTTGATGGTTGGACTCAATGATCTTAGAGGTCTTTTCCCACTGAAACAATTCTATGATTCTGTGTATCTGCCCAGGTTTGCAGGGCAACTGAACAGTCCAAACCTCACGTTATGTTCACTGGTTGTAAATTATTCCCTAAATTTTATCACAGTCACAAATTCATTTTTAATGTTTAAATACCCATTAAGAAGAATTTTCACTGAAGGATGGTCCTCAGTTCCATCAGCAGCAAAGCTAAGGAAATGATGCATGCAAATCTCAGAGCAGGGGTTGGTACCATTAATCCCTGGCTTTTCTTCCTGGAGGGAACTCACCTGCCCCAGGTCTGTTGGAGCTTGTCACCTGGGTGGGAGCCAAAAAGCCTTGGGTGAAACCCTGCCTGCACACCAAAGGTCCTTAACTCTCTAAGCTTGCCGCTCCCACACCCAAAGGGAAGTTCTGGTGCTCTCCCATTTTCCCACAAAGCCTCAATCTTTCAATTGCCTCCCACACAAGCCAAGGGGAAAGATGGAACAAAATGCATTTTAATGAGCATTTGAATAATCATGGGGAAGAGCACTTTTCACTGACATAGCACCTTTTGTATAAGCCATTAATAAACATCCATTAAGCCTGACAACATCCACAAAGGATGATCGTTTGGGGTTTGGTTAGTTTTGGTTGGGTTTGTGGTTGGTTGGTTTGTTTGTTGATTTGTTTTTAATTCTCCAGGAATGGAAAGCTGAGATTTGCTCAAGGATAGGATAGGAAACTCATGGTGGGGGCTGGAAATGGGAATCCTGTGTGCTGCATTTCCTCTCCCCACTCTCTACTGGCTTTCCTCTCAGCTGGCTAATCACTAAGCAACATCTTGATGACCAGATGACAAAGCTCCAATATTGCTTCCATGCTGCACATTGCATGCTGGCTTGGTTCAGAGTCCAAATCCTATTCCAGCATCAGCCAGTGGCAGGGATCCCATCAAACATCACAGAATCAATCACAGAATCAACCAGGTTAGAACAGACCTCAAGTCCAACCGATCACCCAACCCTAACTACTCAACTAGACCATGGCACTAAGTGCCTCATCCAGTCTTTTCTTAAACATCTCCAGGGACACTGACCCCACCACCTCCCTGGACAGCCCATTCCAATGGGTAATCTCTCTTTCTGTGAAGAACTTCTAATATCAAACCTAAACTTTGCCCTGCACAGCTTGAGACTGTGTCCTCTTGTTCTGGTGCTGGTTGCCTGGGAGGAGACCAACCCCCACCTGGCTACAACCTCCCTTCACGTAGTTGTAGACAGCAATAAGGTCTCCCCTGAGCTTCCTCTTCTCCAAGCTAAACTCCCCCAGCTCCCTTTGCTGCTCCTCATGGGCCTTGTGCTCCAGACCTCTCCCCAGTTTTGTCACATTCTGGACACATTCGAGCAACTAATCATCAGAAGGTGGAGGGAGAACCAAACCACAAGGGTCTGAAAACCAAAACAAGGTACTGGAAAATGTTTGCAGCCAGGCACATCTGCAGAGAACTATGGGGTTCAGAGTGTTTTCTCTCCCTTAAGGAAACCTGCAAGGCTTTAAATGAGACTCTTTCCAAAGGGCACATCCACAGGCTTTATCCAAAACCACTGGCAAGGCATTTCCCTGCCAGACAGCATGCACGTTCCAGCGGGCAGCAACAATATTTCTTCTTTGACATCACCAGTTAAAAGGATTTATTTTCAGGAAAATAGAGTATTTCAGTTGTGTGATGGGCAAAAAAAAAGTACTATATAATTAAAAGTGGGATTAGACAGAAAAATGAGATGTTAGGCAGATAATTAGGGAACTATTATAATTAGAATGTGCTTTTAAATCCCTCTAGTAGCTTCTACTGTGAAAGGGATGTCTTCTGATTAACTAATGTTTCCTTTAATGAGATATTTTTCCTCTTTCTTTTTGGATAGGAAAGCTTGAGTTGCATGACTTCAACTTAGAATCATAGAATCATGGAATGGTAGGGGTTGGAAGGGACTTCCAGAGATCATCCAATCCACTCCCCCTGCCAAAGCAGGATCACCTAAGGTAGGTCACACAGGAACGCATCCAGACCAGTCTTAAAAGTCTTCCAAGAAGGAGACTCCACAACCTCTCTGGGCAACCTGTTCCAGGGCTCTGTCACCCCTAAAGTAAAGAAATTTTTCCTCATGTTGAGGTGGAACTTCCTGTGTTCCAGTTTGTATCCATTGCCTCTTGTCCTACCTCAGGGCATTATTAAAAAGAGCCTGGCCCCTTCTTGACACCCATACTTCAGGTATTTATAAACATTTGTGAGTTCCCCTCTCAGCCTTCTCTTTTCCAGATGAAGCAGCCCCAAGTCTCTCAGCCTTTCCTCATAAGGCAGATGTCTCAGTCCCTTCATCACCTTAAAAAATGACAGTTTACTGGGACCCAAGTTCTTGTCTCAGCAAGGCAATTTTGCTCAGGATAGAAGACCCTCTATTTGAAGTTGAAAGTGGCAGAGAAGATTTTACCAGCAAGCTTATTAAATCACTTCTCTATTAAATACAATCTTATTTATAGACAGCATTTAGTCTTCTTTGTATTCAGCCTGTAAGAGAAATTATTGCTGTTAGAGAGCAGTGCTAGCCTTAGATTAAATTTTTATTCATGCAGGTTGACCTGAAAACCAAAAAGCAGATGGACAGTTGCTTTTTGCAGAGTCAAGAACCTTGGCATCCATCTGCAGATATAAGATTATTTACTTTAAAACCCCACACATGTGGTACATCTGATTCCATCCTACTGGGCATATTGCTGAGAGAAACAGACTTCCAAATAGCTGAATGGTCAGGGAAAGGGCGAAAAACAAACCCCAATGTAGTTCACAGGCCCTTGAGGAAGGAGCCCACAGAAGAGGCAGCCTGCCTGAGGTTGGAGACCCCCAATCCTGACATGGGCATTGCTGTGAGGGCAGCAGGGAGGGTTGGAATCAGCGTTTCCGTTGTGGTGAGTGATTCCAGGGAAAGGATGTCCCAGCTTACTGCTTCTGGAGGGGAAAAGGGGAAGCACCTCTTTAGGAACTATGGACATAGAGACGGAGTCAGGCTCTTCTCAGCAATGCCCAGTGATGGGATGGGGGGCAGTGGGTGGAGGTTGAGGCGTGGGAAGTTCCATGGAAACAGGAGGAGGAATTGTTTCACTGCGGGGTGGCAGAACACTGCAACAGGCTGCCCAGGGGGATCATGGAGTCTCCCTCTCTGGGGATATTCAAGGCATGCCTGGATGAGTTCCTGTGTGACCTGGTATAGGTGATCCTGCTTTGGCAGGGGGCTTGGACTAGATGATCTCTCGAGGTCCCTTCCAGCCCCTAACGTTCTGTGATTCTGTGATCATCCCTGGGGTGGCTTCAGAAGCCAGAGAACACCACTGCACCAACACCGCAGGAGCAGGCTTTCAGCGCTGCACTGCCATGTCCACCCATTCAGTAACTGAGGAAAAGCCAGCAGCAACAACATGCCAGTGGTGGGAGAAGCAGGCAAAAACTCACTGACTGCTGATGAGACTGAAGGAAGGAACCTGTGGGCAAAGGTTCTATCCAAAGATGAGAGACCCTTGGAGGCAGAGCCAGTTTGGCTCGGGTGCAGGCACTGGTTAGATGGAGGAGCAGCACTGGTGACATGCAGCTCGCGTAACCTGGCAGGGCCCCAACTCTCTCTTTCACTTGAAAATTTGGAAACATCACTCATCTGTCAGCACTAGCACACCCCTGACATTGACACACCATGACCTGCCACTAAGGGAAACTTCCTAGAGATGGGAATCCTCATGGATCCACTTTAACAATACATGAGCTAGATATTCTGCCACAGTTTTTTTGGCCCATGGACCTGACAGACTGGTGGGCACCAGTCCCTCACCAGGGTTCAAAGAGACCAGACATCAGGGGGTCTGTCAGCAAAGCCTCCCAAGCTACAGCAGGAGACAGCAATGTTAGCAAAACCATCCAGGACCATGTTGCTGAGCCCTTAGGATGACTGTGCAGAATCAGGAAGGGGAGATACTGAGCTGAACTGCAGGAATGCTGATGCTGGAGTGGATCAGGGTCTCCTGTGATCTCTTGTGACTTCCCAGGCTGGACCCTGACATCTAAGTCAGGTTTAGAAAAAGCCCAGAGAAAAGGAAGTGAAGGGAATTTGGTGATTCAAAGCCATGGCCTCCTGCCCTGAATATGCAGGACATGGGGCACAGAGAAGTGTGAACTGGCTTCATTAATTCATTGCAAAATTTGGGCTTCTCACTCCCACAGAAAAGAGCCATTTGGCCTAATGATACCTTTCAGCTCTGCAGTGCCACTCAGTCAAGAGGCTGAAGCACTTTAGATGTTTTAATTCATCCTCTCAGCAAACAGCCAATGCCTCTGCACGACAAAGAAGTGCTCCTGGTTACAGTACAACATAGTGGGGAAAATACAGTATAGAAAAATATGATGCTTTGATGTCTTCTTATGTCTTACACTGCAAACACATAAAAACAATTAGTGTTTGGAGAATTCAGGTTGGGGTTTGTTTTTTTTTTTTTTTTTTGAATTAAGGAGAACGATTGACAAGGCAGAGGAAATAAATCTTATACCCCTGAGAGGGTTAGGGACATATTATTTTTTTTTCCAGTCTTACAGAGGAGAAATGCCAGATCAAAATTACTTTCCCAGGATCACACAGGGTGATCCTGCCACCCTTTCTATTGAGTAAGTTCTTACTCAAGGCTTTGTCTGCCCAGAGACCTCTGTGGTTTAGAGACTTTAAAGCCCACTCTCGAGTGGCGTGAATTTACAGTGTATTAGCCACTCTGTATTTATTCCCCACATAAATATCTGTTCAAACTAAGCTACCTCACCCAAAAGCACTTTGAGAAGTGTAAGGCCAGCAGTAATGCTGCTAAGAGAATTAACAGTGTCCCACATAATTAGTGGTAATTAGGACTGGTCAGGACAGGAGTTAATGCACGTTAGTGGACATAAATTCTGCCTTTGTCTCCCTGAGCCAACATAAACCCAGCCTGGGAATAAAGCCCCACTGGGTACAAAAGTGAAAGGACTGTGTTGGTTGGATGCCTCATGATGCCCAAGTGCAAATTATCTCTGGTCCAGACCTTCCTTCCCATCACGAAAGACATTAGGGCAACAAAGCTGGTGAGGGGATTGGAGAGCATGTCTTCTGGGGAGGGGCTGAGGGGGCTGGGATTGTTTAGCCTGAAGAAGAGGAGGCTGAGAGGAGACCTCATTGCTCTCTACATCTACCTGAAATGAGATTGGAGTGAGGCTGATGCTGGCCTCTTGTCTCACATAACTAATGACAGGACAAAAGGAAATGGCCTCAAACTGTGCCAGGGGAAGTGATGGGGCAATGGAACATGCTGCCCAGGGGGGTGATGGAGTCACCATCCCTGGAGGTGTTAAAAAAATGAGTAAATGTGGCACTCTGGGACATGGTCTGGTGGTCATGGAGATGTTGGGTAGAAGGTTGAGCTTGGCGATCTTGGAGGTCTTTTCCAAACTTGATGATTCTATGAAAGCCTGCACCCTATTTTTGCAAGGGAACAATTCCACCAGTAATCCCAGAGCTACTTGGTAACACATCATTTCTGTGGATCTGGATCTTACAGAAGGGGGAATAACCCTTGAGCATCAAAACTAGAGGCTGCAGCAATACAAACATCTTCAGGGAGTACTTCATAGCTTCCCACTATGGGGTTAACCATTTCTTCCTAGTAGCTGGTAACAGAAAGAGATGAAATGGTCTCAAATTTTCCCAGGGGAGGTTTAGATTGGGTATTAGGAAAAATTTCTTTGCAGAAAGAGTGGCCAGGCATTGGAACAGGCTGCCCAGGGAGGTGGTGGAGTCACTATCCCTGGAAGTGGTCCAAAATGTGTAGACATGGCACTTCAGGACATGGTTTAATGGCCATGATGACGTTGGGTTGACTGCTGGACTTCATGATTGTAGAGGTCTTTTCCAACCAAACCAATTCTGTGATTCTATGATTAGTGGCAGCGAAATTCAATTACAGGAAAGAATAAAACCAAAGAAAAGCAGAAAATATTGAAACAAACTCAAGCTGTCCCACTCACACTGGTGAGAAGCTTGTGGGGCAATGGGTGGCTTTGCCTAGGGAGAAGAGCAAGGTCAGACCTGTCCTCTTTGTGGTAGGGCTTGAAGGTGTAAAGATTCATTATACAAAGTTTCCTGGCTGCAAACACCCTCCTCCTTCCTTCCTTTGGAGAGGATTTGCTGAAACCTCAGTAGTTAGAAATACTTGAAAGGGGAAAACTGGGTAAAGTGGATGGTAATCTTTTGGGCTGAAACACATAAACCACTGCTGTGCTCATTAAGTTTGAGAAAAAAACTTAGTAAGCAGAAGCAGAGACTCACAATACTGTCACAAAGAAGAATGAACTTTTCTAACACAGAGGTGACCCACTTCAGCTCATTGGAACAGCAACTGAAACCTGAGTTTTATCAGGGCTTGAAGGACGTGCAGGCTGAATCGCTGTAGGTGCTGGGATTGACTCTGATTTCCAGCATCACTGAGATCTATCTGCTTCCACTGACTTCACCCAGACCTGCTGGAGCTGAACATCATTCATAATCAGGGCCTAGGTGGTCTCTAGAAATAGGCTTTTTCCAAGTAGGAAAGTGATTTTAAATTCACTTTTTAAATTTGGGAGGTAAAACCCTGTACGGACGCTTACTTTGACTTCAGCTGATCTTACATTGATTTTGCTGAACTGATGGGGAGGGACTCGTTTGAGCTAAACAAAAAGAAAATGCTCATAAATTCAAATCAAATACTTTTTTTTTTTTCCTTCAGGGCTTTGCCTCATCTTAGCTAGTAAAAGGCTTCAACCAAAGTTAAAGCTGGTATGGTTTTTATATCGGCTAGTTTTGGCTCAGAAACCTTGTGGGTCTGTTTGTGCCAGCTCATCAGGCACTTGTAAATGGATTTCATTTTGATCAAAGCAAGTGAAAGTGATGTTACTCTCTCAGCCTGCTGGAGAGGGACCCCTGAGGTGACGTCAGCTGAGGGAAGAGTCGCTGAGTACAGCCAAGATGTCACAGAGGAACTTCAAAGCCGGATCCGTAGGCAACCTTGTCTAGGGGCAGGGAACGGATCCAAGGGAAAACATGAGGCAGGCTGGCTTGGCTTCCTCAACAAAATCTGTGTGAAGAGGCAGGCAGGTAAGAAGAGCTTTAGAAAAAGCACTGGAAAATGGGAAGAAGGAATGGAATAAACTGCAGACCCAGAGCAACAAGTGGTCCCACGGGGCAGTTTTCTTAGGACGTCTCTTACTTGAGACACTGTGGGTTTTAATACACTCATGAGCTCAAGCTCCTCTGAGAGTTAGTGGCTGTTTGTGACAGCCTCATCATGTGTTTGAAGGAGCACACAAACCAGCTGGACAGTGGAGAAGCAATCAAAGGAGGTGAAGAGCCAGGAGCCACACAAAGCATAAGAGCAGGACAGCACAGGGAGCCTAAGGAAGGGAAGTGTGTGGAGCCATATTTTATACCTTTGATGCCCACGGTGCTGGGTTTTGAGAATGGCTATGGGATGAGCTGCCTGTGAGTCACAAAGGCAAGAGATCCTTTCAGGTAGTCCTACGTGGAAGAGTCTGGTGCAACATCCTGGTAGCCAGACAGAAGAAACGAGGCAGTTATCTGCCTCCCAGCCTAGTGAAGGTGCTGTAAGGGCAACTGGTGAGGAGTGCTGCCAATGGATTACAACCTACATAAAGCTAAGTGACATCTCACTGAGGGAGTATTCAGAATAACTGCAGCTCTTCTGAACCACCATGAAAAGGACTGTAAGCACATGCAACTGTCATAAAACCTTCCAGTCTGGAGATGAAAGGGAAAGCATATTTCTCACAAGGGTTTGCCATCTAAGTAAGGAGGGAAGGGGGCAGAGGTGGCATTCCCAGGTATGGAAACCTGGTGTAGAAAACCACCAGCTATTCACGTTCAGTGAGGCAAAGGTTTTGAAGGTAGAATCTGAGCTGTGTAGGAAAATCAGATGGTGGAGCTTTTCCCTTAACTTACAGACACAACATGTGCTTCTAATACAGAAACTACAGCAGGAGCTAGAGTTACTGCAAGGCTGAGCATACTAATGAATCAAATTGTCTCTACACAACTTCAAAGGCTTTGTGAAGAAGCAGGAATAACTAGAAATGTAACACTAATGGCAAGGACAACGTGGCTGACGCTGGGTGAAAGCCAGTGAGGGTCTCTTAGTTGACAGAGAGGTGTAAAGTGTATGGAAAAGGCTGGGGGGGGAAATACTCAATCTGGTGGGGATGTGCAGCATTGGAGAAGGAGCATCGTCAAGTTTGGTGAGAATAAAAGCAGGCAGAATGGGCTGGGTGGAAAAATGGGGTGGGCAATGCTCAGTGATAAAATTTGAGGGCAAAGTAAGAAGGTTTTCAAAGAGTAGCAAGGACAGGAAAATAATAGAAATGATTACAACTGGTCAGCAATGCAGATGACTATGATCAAGCATCACAAACTTCAGCTTGGAAGAAGAAAAGAAATAATATGATCTAGGATGCTGTGAGAAAAATAATTTAAAGCAAGATATTCTGGGGGGAGGGGGGAAGGGGAAGAGAGATCTGGGCAAGGCCCAGAGGTGCTATTTATGAGTTAATGAAGAGAGGGGTAGGACCATCTTATCTCCAAGTAGAAGTCTGAGAGGCAAAGTATCTCCCCTCTCTTCCTTGCACCACCACATGTTTCTTGATCACCTCCTTTGAAAACCTTCTGTGCTGTAAGCACTCTGCCCATGGGATGAGGACTTCCCACTTCACATGCTTGTAAGGTGTTCAGCCATGCCAGTGGCCCCCATGGTGCTGCAAGCCATCACACACCATTTCAGTGAACAATCTCATTTCAGGAGGGACACTGTCAGTTGGACTCAATGATCTTAGAGGTCTTTTCCAACCAAAAGAATTCTACGATTCTGTGATTCTGTTGTTTGAGGAAGATCAGATTAAAAACAGATGGGAGGATCGGAGTGGAGGGCTGAAGCCATGGTCTACCTTCATCTGACAGGAGCTAGGTGCATCTTGGAGAACTTGACTCTGTTCTGCTTCTGTTTGCATCCAGAGAGGCCTGAAAGTGCTGTTTTGAGGGAAGAGGAGCAATGAGGCAAAGAGTTCAGTGTTCCAAAATGCCCTTGGGACCATTTGAGTGGGTGGAGACTGGTGACATGCTTTTATTTGCTCCACAAAGGAGAAATTCAAAACTGCTTTGGTCTGGTCTGCATGAGCATGCACATCTACCTTTAGAAAGGTACAGGCCTTTTCAAAAGGTGGCTTAGGCGCTTCTTTCCCATGACTTCCAATAAGACTTGGGCTGGTAGGGGTCTCCTAAAGTGTGTCTTCCTGCCCACGTCTGCTAAAGATTGTTTCTATGTTTGTTTAGCCTGGAGGAGAGGAGGCTCAGGGGAGACTTTATTGCTGTCTACAACTACGTGAAGGGAGGTTGTAGCCAAGTGGGGGTTGGTCTCTTCTCCCAGGCAACCAGTGATAGAATGAGAGGACACAGTCTCAAGCTGTGCCAGGCGAGGTTTAGGCTGGATGTTAGGAAGAAATTCTTCACAGAAAGAGTAATTGGCCAGTGGAATGGGCTGTCCATGGAGGTGATGGCATCACCATCCCTGGAAGTGTTTAAGAAAAGCCTGGATGAGGCACTCAGTGCCATGGTTTAGTTGATTAGATGGTGTTGGGTGATCGGTTGGACTTGATGATCTCAAAGGTGTTTTCCAACCTGGTTAATTCTGTGATTCTGTGATCTTTGGCAGGAGTGAGATGCCAGATTTTGTGCAGACTGTGGTTGCTGCACTGTATAAGGGAAAGCAGCAAAATGTCTTTGGAAATTTGAACTGAAAGGTTGAATGGTGAGGTAGTCCTCCTCAAAGCATGCTGAGAGCCCTCTTAGCTAAAATAGAGAGTATTTGATTGATCTAAAGTCTGTGAGGAAATAATGTTGCAGTTGAGAAGAGCTGAGATGGTTGTTCTGAGAAATGTTTCTCTGGTTCAACATAAACAATACTGCTTTCCCAGAGTTTTGGGGAGTTTGGTTGATGTCCACCTGATTTCTCATCTTGTTCCCGTGACTAAGTTGCGGGTAAGAGCAGGAGAGCATTTTCTTTAAGGTGCAATTACAGCTTCTCAAGCAAAGCTAACCTCCTCAATATAAAAGAGTGCTCGGTGGGGTAAGCTGAAAGCAAACACTCTCTTGATGCATCTCGGTGGGTATCGAGGTTTCCCTTTGACAGCTGCAGATCCCTGCAGATCTTTCAGAGAACCCCTTAAACAAGCCACAGAAAATGACCATTAGCAGGTCATTAGCAGGATGCTCCAAATCAGCGTGCTGTCAGAGTTTCCCATCTAAAACCAGTGCACAGGCCTGCTCTGATCCCACTGCAAACCCGCGAGGCCATCATGGAGCAGCTGGCGGCCAGTCCGTGATGTGGGGCTGCCCTCACTATGGCTGAGGAGGAGGCAATGTTGCTGCTGCCATGTGGGAGGCCCAGGGCTCAGAAGGCAGCTCCTGGGGCTGGGGCCCCTCTGAGGGGACGCTTGCTCTGCTCAGAGGAAAGTGCAGCTTTCACAGCCTCCTCTCCAACCCCCCACCCCCCCCTTTCCTTCTCTCCTTCAGTTTTTTTTTTTTTTTTCACCCTTCTTGCCTGATTCTCACAGCTGCTGCCCTGGGGAGTCAGCCTTGGTATGGGAGGAGGTCACCTTCCCCTGTGAGGCTCAAAGGGTAAAGGCAGCTGCCTCTGCTCCAAACCCACAAGTGGAGAGGAGGAAGAAGGAATGACAAAGTTGGGTGCCCCAGCACAGGCAGAGGACGAGCACATCTGTCCTTGGAGGTGAAACCCAGCTCTGTGTTTTGGGGCTGGTGTGGCTTGTACTGCATTGCTATAATTGGGAAGGCACAGGGAAAAGAAGGACACAGGCATTTGGGTGCATCCCCTCCAAGGGAAGTTTGAAAAATGGTTAACAAGTAGGTTTTGTTCCTACACTGTCCTCAGACTGGTCTTTTGTGCATACACACACAGAGACACACATGTACCCACGTTCAATTTCCTCATGGACATCATAGCTGGCCAAAAATTATCCAAGGGGTCCCAGAAACAGACATACACATACACATACCTAAAACACCCTGAGATAGAGGACAGCCACCCATACGTGCTGCTGTAGCAGGTACCCTCTGCTTGCCTGCACTCACAGGTACCCAGTCACATCCAAACTGCTTAGAGATGAGCCACTTATGCCCTAATAAAACACTTCAAAGTGAAGGAGCAAAAGCAACTTCAGCCTCTTTTGCAGCACACAAATCCCCAACCCTCCACCCCCTCTTTTTCACCTTTTTTTTTTTAGTTTTCATTTTTGTTGTTGTTTTTCTTTCTGGGAGAATTGTTGTGTAGGTAGAAGAGAGAGATGATGTTTAAATAGCTCTGCAGATCCATGTAGGGAAGTCAAGATGGAATTATGCAAAAGTCTAGGATGATACCCCCACAGATGCAGGTAGCATAGGTGGATTGGGGGGAAGTGAAGGGAGGTCTGGGCAGCTGGTAACTCTTGGAGCAAGGGGTTGCAGATCCCCTGACATGCTCCCCTGTCTCCCCAGCCCCAAACCCTCCCAGACACAGCTTCAGGGGCCGCAAGGAGGGTTGGGAATAGGATCTGGTGGGGCTGGGCTGAGCTTGAGGGTCCTGGGAGCATCCAGAGCTGCCCTAAACTCCTGCATGCTCTGGCAGGTACTGAGTTTTACTCCTTCTCTATATTTTTATTTTCTAAAGTGTGGGTGATTTAGACCCAAATATATTTAGTTTGTATCGTTTGCAGAAATGCATCTGTGGGACTTCAATGACAAACCCGAGCCTTCCCAGAGCCCTCCAGGGTTTCCTCCCCATCCCACTGTGCTTCCCAACCCCAGCTCCCGCTCTAGTTCACGCCGATCCTCTGCAAGTCGGCGTCAGAGGGAAGCCGAAAGAGTTCTGTAATGGGCTCATTAGCTGGGCTGAACACGGCTTAGGTAATAGGGATGGAGCAATACAGAGAATTAGTTTGGAGGAAAACATCAAATGGAAAGGCTCTGAAAAAACTCTGCTTGGCTCTAGCTCAGCCGAGGTGCCGTCAGATACCAAGATTCAGTTTCCTGTGGCTTCAGTTGGGATTTTATTTTGTTGCTCGCTAATTTGCTCCTCGTACTATGCCGCAAGCACTTTCAGGCTCGTTTTAAAGCGTAAGAGACTTCGTTCAAATTTTTAGGAGATGGGTTTTCAACTTTTTTTTTATACCAGGGGCTCCAGGGGCAGGATCGTTCAATTTCTGTTTTGACTCTGAGGAAAGCATCCGTAATCCCTTGCTGATTAAAAGAGAACAATCAGGCAGGTTGTTGTTTCCCTTCAAAAACTTCACTCGCAGAGACGAACTCAGAGCTGAATTTAGCCCAGTGGGAAAGTCTCCAGAAAAAAAAAAAAAAAAAAGATATCGAATATTTTAGGCTAATGTCACCCTCTGTTGAACTCTGGCAAGTGGCTCTGAAGGCAGAGAGCTGTCGGAGCTGATCTGCTACAAGTAATAGAAGACGGGTCCGTTTCTATCTTCATTTAATGTTTATTTACAACCCTTCGTGAGTCTCTCCGCTTTTTAGACTACGGGTGTGGATTGAGAATAGGAGCTTAGAGTCCCGGCTTCGAAAAAATCCTTGGAGTTTACGCAGACCACTAGATTTCCATCCACATGTAGACCATTAGATTTTCATCTCCATGTAGAGTGGGCTACTGACAGTAAATACCACAAAAGCTTTGCCTTTCACAGCCCCTCTGCGCCTCTCGCTTCGCAAAAGGGTGGGTTTTTTGTTTGGTTTTGGTTTTTTTTTAAGCTGGGTTTGTTTGTTGCTTGGGGTTTTGTTAAACAAAACCAAAAAAACACCTTTTTTACTTTTTTGGCGTCTCTTCTTGAACTTTTTTTTTTTTTTTTTTTTTTTTTTTGAGGAAGAGACCGTCCCAGGCGCCTCTCAGCAGAGAGCCAAATGGACAAGGAAAAGGGAGAGGGGAATTACCCAGGTTGGCTGCATCTGCCTGGCAGCGTTCGCGGCTCGGCCACAGGCAAAAGGCAACGTGTGTGCTTCGCCTAAACACAGACTAACGCTATGCTGGTGTAAACCACCCTCACCTCTCCCCCCCACGCACACCCCCTCCACCTCCTGCTGAAACACCAAAGAGGGGCTGCTGTGGAAGCATCAAACCGATCTCCTTCGCTCCCCTCCGAGAGCATCCTCGGGAACGGGAGCGTTCCCTCTGCCCCAAGGCTGCAGCCAGCTGGAGGGGAAGTTTGTAACCGTTTGCAAATATTTACCCCTTTCTTTTTAATTATTCCCCCCACATATTTAACTCATGTCCAGTTGTCTCCTGCGGGTACACTTGGCTTCATGTTTACCATATTCACCCCTACCCCCGCATTAAGGGACGCAACCGATTTCTTCACGCTCTGCACTCAATCCCGACGCGTTTAAAAAGTGGAGTGTTTTGTACAATTATACAAGTGTATCCGAAGGAAACAAGACTTTGTGTCTGTGGCTTTTCACTCCAGGGTCGCTTTTTTTCTTCTGCCGACAAATGCGGCGCCTCTGGCCCCCTCCAAATTGCCGAAAACTTGACTTTACTCCCACAGAAAGTTTGATGTTTCTGATTGCAGTTCCCCCGTCTCCCAGTAGGCGGCAGAAGAGCTCAAGCCTTCGGGTGCACCACAGGCGAGCAGCTCCTTTCTCTCAAATTAAGCAGCCAGAGTTTTACCAGCTATTTTTTTATTATCATAATTAATATTAATAATAATAAGTAAAATAATGTCAACAGCCAATGGAAGGGGTTTGGCATAGGTAGGGAGTAAAGAAAGGTGGCAGGCCGCTGGGCTTTAGATGCAGGTATCACTGCGCACACACCGCGGGGCAAAGCAGCGCTTCCCAATTAACACAAATAAACTTGTATATGGGATGAGCAAAAAATTAACACACACACACCCTCAGACCAGCCCAAATACTGTCGTGCCACCGGGATCTGGAGGGGTTTAAGCTGGTGTGTTCTATCGTAGCACGAAATAGGAAGGCACCAATGGGCAGGGGAACGGGGAGGCTTTGCTCTGCCTGGCCCCGACTACCCCGAGGTGCCGTTGCAGGGTGAACCTGCACCCCACCGCAGCTTTTTGTCTCTGAAAGGCTCTTTTTGTGTGCGTGTGCCTTCTCTCCATCTGCCGGCACCGCTGCCGGAGAAGGTGAAGTGACAAAAATCCCGGCCAGTAACTCATTTCCAACTTAATTTTATTAAAACACCCAAAAAACTATAGCACTGTTTAGAAAGTTTTAAGGCAACCGTAAATTTTATTGGAAATGTTTTATGAAGCCCTCCATTTAATTACTAAAAGACAAACACACACACCCCTACACAACTTCTGTAGAGGTCGGAGAGGGGGAGCGAGCAGCCATCCTCCCGCCCCTGCGGGCCGCTCCCGCGGGCTGCCGGGGATCCGGTCCCGCTTCTCCCGGTTCCCCCGGGCTGCCGGCGGATATCCAGGGCCTGAGATGTTATGCTGGGATGGCACAAAATGACCACAGGCCGGACCAGCCACTCTTTGTTTTGAGAGTCGGGAGCTAGTAAACAAACGTCGAAAACTCCCAGCGCTGCGCTTCATCTGCTCACTTAAATCCCTTCCAGTTAACCTCCTTTTATTATCACTTTTCCCCCGGCCTTGGGTCTGCCCTTTAATAGGTCTTTAAAGAGGGTTGAGGGTTTTTTTTTTCTCCCCCATCCCTCTTTCAACCGTTTCATCATGCTCTGACTTTTCGGGTATCTCCGCACGTATCTCTTCTCCCCCCCCCCCCCTCCCCCCCCTCCCCCTTATCTGAAGCATTCCTGGATTATCTCCCGGTCTCCTTTCAAACGCTTTCTTCTGCGTTTCTTGTTTGTCTCTTCTGCTTGTTCCCATTTCAGTTTTCAAATTTCAATATTAATGGTGAAAGAGCGCACTCGGATGCTAATTTACACACACAGAGCCCCCCTCCTCTCCTCCCTCCCTCACCACAAATTCCTGCTAGGAAAGCGGCAGGGAAGCCAGCTAGAAGACATTGGATTGTTCCTACGTATGACTAATTCTTTCCTTAAGCTGGGAAATTCAGTCTGATTAAAAGCCTCATTTATTATCCGATAAGCAAATGGACCCAGATTCCACATCGTGGAGGAGGCTCCCTTGCTCCCCAGATGCCTTTTTTTTTTTTTTTCCTCTCTTCTTCAGCTCTGTGGACCCCTCCTCGAAAGGCCCGTTTCCAGCCGGAAAGGGGATGTTCGAGGTTCTTGCGGGGACGCGGACCGCGCAGCAGAGCGCAACTTCCCGCGTTCCGCGGCGAGGCCGCTGCTCTGCCCCCGCGAACCACCTCTTTGCTTCTTTCCCCTTCCCTCTGTTCCTTTTCTTTTTCTTTTTCCACCGTGCCATGGGGAAGTGGCACTAGAGCCTAGCAAAACCAGCAAGTTCGGGGCAAAAATAGTAAGAAGCAAAGAGTCACTTTGGCTCCAAAAAGCAGAGTGGGGAGAGATGCCGCGCGGGGTCGGTGCAGCCGCAGCGGGAGTTCAGCGAGACAGCGCGGAACTGTCCATTTGCTTCCCCCACGCTCCTCCTTTTTAATAGATGATTAATTACTGCCTGGATTAATTTATTTTATTATTTTTCTATTTTTTTTTCTTTGTGGCCGGTGTATCGGAGGCAGAGAGGCGCGCAGCAAGCCCTCAGAGTAATAACTGTTTGCTAATTGTAAACCCCTTATCCAGAATGAGGTTTGGGCAAACAATTTGTCCGGCTGTAATGACGCTGTAAAAGTGTTTTAAACCAGTTTGCGCCGAATTAATCTCCTAAAGGGCCTGGTGGAGACGCTTAAAAAGGGTGTTGTTTGGGGATTTGGGGTTGGTTTTTAGGGGGTTTGTTTGGGTGGTTGTTTTTTTTTTTTCCATCATTCCTTTTTAGAAGGGCAAAGGAAAAAAGGATGGGGAGAGGGGGAGATAGCATCTCGGGGGAGTTAATATATGTGAGGTGGGGAATCGTTACCGAGCGCCGTTACCCCGGTAAATGGGTAGAGGGATCTTATCTCACTGCCATGGGTCGGCTCCCACCATGGGGCGGGGGTGTTAGTGTATGAAAATGGCTCTTACCTGAGAGATCTTTATTTCCCTCGCCGGGCTAAAAGTCTGGTCCTACTGGAAAGGGGAAGAGGGGGGTCGAAACGGGTTTCCCCGAAGTTTAAGATGTGGCGGCGGGGGCCAACCCCGGTACCCGGGTAGCGCACCAGCATCAGCCCTATCGCGGGGGGGATGGGGTTTACCGGAGGACACCGCCCCCTTCCCCATCATCTCACTCTGTGTATGTGTGTGTTCTCCCTCTTCCTCCCCTCATTTCCCGGGGAGGGGGTGGGGGGGGACGGACAACGACGCAGTAGATACGATAGGGTTGGGGTCCGCAGGTAACGACGGGGTGCGGGGGGGTTAAGGGATTGGTTCTCCGTTGCAAAACCGTCGGGGGACTAAGGGATGGCTGCGCTTTTAGCTGCGGGGATGGGGGGTACAGGGGGGCTGTTGCAAAGGCATCCTGGAGCACAACGAGGGATGCTAGTGGGGGGGGGTGGTGAGGGAAGCGAACCGGAGCGCCCCGCGGGCAGTGGTTCTGCTGGCCGCGGGGCGCTCCGGTTCGCTTGCACCATCCCCCCCTTGCCCCCCCCATGTCGCGCCGTTCCGAGCCCCGCTTCCCACTCGGACCAATCACAGTGCAGCCCATCGTTGATTGGTCATCGGCGGCACAGCGGCGGCGGCCGGGGGCTGGGTGAGCTCACTCGACCGGCGGCCGCGGGGGGAGCCCAGCGAGGGGCGGGTTGGCGGCGCGGCCCCCGGTGTGTGTGTGCGAGGGGTGGGGGGACGGACGGACGGTATTAGACAAAGGGAAGGGAAGCGATGAAGGGAAGGGGGGTGACAGCCATTGGGGAAAGAAGGGGGGAGCGAAGCGAAGGAATGAGGGGGTTGGGGGAATGACAAGCAGTGTACAAGGGGAAGAGGTGGCGGGGTTGAGGAGGGGAAGGGGGGGAAAGCGTCGCTGCGGGGCCTCAGGGCGGTTCGGCGCGCCCCCCTGCGCCGGTGGCGGAGTTGCTGGAGCCCAGCGCATTGTGTAAGACGCGACCTGTTATGGCCACCACTACTTCCGGGTTCCCGCAGTCTGCTCCAGCCCGGCGCTGCGCTGCGCTGGCCGCGGCGGTGGCGGCGGAGGACGCCCGGCAGCAGCGGCAGCGGCGGCGGCGGCAGCAGCAGCGGCAACAGCGGCAGCAGCGCCTCTTTTCCTTTTTCCCCCCCCTCCCCTTTTCCCCTTCCCTCCCTCCCCTTCTCCCTCCTTCCCTCCCCTCCCCTTCTCCCCTCCCCGCTGCCCTTCCTCTCCGCGCCCGCCCCGCACGGCAAACCCCGCGCCCGGGCCCGCCTCCGCCTCCGCCAGCCTCGCCCGGCCAACCGCGCAGGGGCAGAGCGAGCCGGAGCCGGCGAGGAATTAGGAGCGATCCGAGGAGGAGCGAGAGAAAAGAGAAAAAAAAAAAAAAAGCCAACCAAAAAAAACTAAAAAAAAAAAGCCAACCAAAAAAAAAATCCAACCAACCAACCCCATCATCATCATCATCATAACCATAATAAAAGGAGAGCCGGCGCGTTAGAGAGCCTTTTTAATTTTTAATTTTTCCCCCTCCTCTTCCTCCTCCTCCCTCCTCGATTTTTAATTTTTTTATTACAATTTTTTTCTCTGTTTTTTTTCTTTCTTTTTTTTTTTTTTTTAATTTTTTTGGGGGGGTGAGCGCGCTCGAAAAATTAACATTTTTTGAGGTGTCCTGCGCGGTGGGAGCACACGCAGCGGATCATCATCAGTCATTCACCACCTTGACAACCTCGCCTGTGATTGACAGCCGGAGTGGCAAAAAGCCATGAGACTTGGTAGTTGGGTTTGAGGGGCACTTTAAAAAAAAAAAAAAAAAAAAAAACTGATTTGGGGAAAGGATATTTGCTTTCGCCCCGCTGCTGTCTTGGAAACGAGAGAGGGAGAGTAAGAGAGAGAGACAGGGAGAGAGGAAAGAAAGAAAGAAAAAAGAAGGAAGGAAGGAGGGAGAGTTGATTTTTTTTTTTTTTTTTCTTCTTCTGATTTTTTTTTTCCTCCTTTTTTAATGCTGAGTTACCGTATCGCTTCGCTGAGATCCAGCAAGCAGAAGATTTTACTCGATTGCTTCCATTGCTGGCGACGCTAAGGGATTTTTGCATTTTTTTGGGGGGTGAGGGGGGGGAACTTCGCGTTTCTTTCTTTTCACACTGGCCTTAAAGAGGATATATTAGAAGTTGAAGTAGGAAGGGAGCAAGCAGGCCGATGGCGCAAAGGGTACGTATTAAAAACCAAAAAATAATGGATTTTTGAATGTGAAATAATAATATTGAAACGTGGCTTGACAGAGAGGCTGCGGGGGGAAAAAGTTTCTTCTTTTTTTTTTTTTTTTTTTTTTTCCCCTCTTCCTCTTTGGAACGGGGGGCACAAAGCAGTGTCCTGCAGCGGGGAGAATTTATCACTTGTAGGCTTGAAACCTGTATATATTGATATTTTCTTGGTTCTTTTACTCCCCATCCCGGATCTCTCTCGGAAAAGGCAAGCTTTCTATACATTAATGACATGCAGGCATGTAAGTGAATATGTCCGAGCCTCTGTATTTGTTGGTTTTGTAGCTCTAGTTCTACCAATGTCTTTTTTAAAGTCACTAGTGCTTGAAATATTTGAATGTGTGCATGTCTCTGAGCATTTTCCTGTGTTAGTGATGATATACTGCTTCAGTTTCAGAAGATAACTTTTAGCTGAGAGTAAGCACAACTTTTTTTTTTTTTTCTCCTCCTTTTTTATTTTCAGTTACAAAAGGTGCAGTGCAATGGAGGGAGGGGGGAAGCGCTTTTAAAAAGATAGTCACTTTAATTGGAATTAGAGGTTAGCAGCATGTACTGCCCATGTGTATTGTTGTTTCTATTTTAGATGCGAGCTTCTGTGTTTTTTCCCTTCCAACTACCTCCTAAATTGAAGTTTTGAGGAGAAATTAAAAAAAAAAAAAATAGCCAGAGTCGGGGCGAGGAGGGATTTGGGGAGGGAAAAGAAGTTCACTTGGAAAAGAAGTTTTCTTGCTTAATTTGCCTGCAGCCCCTCCGAGTGCTGGTTGGGAAAGAAAGTTCTTCTGCTGACAACTTGCCTTTTACTCTTTCGGTCCAAGCAAGTGTCAGGGATCTTTAAAAGTGTTTATTCACACCTTCGCTTTTAATAGATGAAAAGTGGCCGTTTCCCCCCGCTGCCTGGGAACCGCATTAGCTTTCGCTCCTTAATCTTTAACAAAGAAAACTCTTTTTTTTTAAAAAAAAAAAAAAAAAAAAGGCATTCCCAAAATCCCGAGAGCCCGGGCAAACGTTTCCAGCTTTTCGGCTTTAAAAGTGCATTCGCGTGGAATTGCTGGAAACCCCCAAAATCGCTCCTTTTTTTTTTTTTTCCCTTTTTTTTTTTTTTTTTTTTTCTTTTTGGCCGCTGCTGAACTTTTTTGCATCCTCTCGCTGGGTTAGGTACCTGACTTCTTATCAGCAAGGAAAGTTTAGCGGAAGGAGGCTTGGGCTTCGGGATCTGCTTCCATTCACAAGGTGGGGTTTGGGAAGTTTGGGGTGGGGAGCTCTTTTTCCTCTTTTTTCCCCCCTCTTTTCAATATTTTTAGTTTTTTTTCTTATTTCTCCTCCGTCCCAAACGCGGAGAATTTCGAGTCGTGCCAGGCAACCGGGCCGGAGCAGCCCCGGCCTGGAGAGGTGTTTCGTTCCTCGGGGCCGGTGTGGGTATTTTAGGAGTGGAGGGGCGAACAACCGACGTTGCGGAGCCCGGGCTTACCCCTGGGGGGAAAGTAGCTTCTCCCCGGGTGAGGAGGGAGGAAGGACCAGACACTGGGAGCGGGGCTGCTGCCTCCCCCACCTCCTTTTTCCCCACCTCCCTGAGAGCTCCCCCCCCACCCCTCGGCCCCCCCAACCCCTTCTCTGATGCCTGTCTGCTCTCTTGTGCCCCGCAGTACGACGAGCTGCCCCACTACGGCGGCATGGAGGGGGTGGGCATCCCCACCACCATGTACGGGGACCCCCACGGCGCCCGCCCCATGCAGCCCGTCCACCACCTCAACCACGGGCCGCCGCTCCACTCGCACCAGTACCCGCACGCCGCCCACGCCAACGCCATGCCCCCCGCCATGGGAGCCTCCGTCAACGACGCCCTCAAGAGAGATAAAGATGCCATCTACGGGTAAGTGCAGCGTAACTTGCGCGGAGTAGGCGCTTGGGTCGGGGGGAGAAAGGCTAAGGGGATGTGCGGGCCGGGCTGCGTCTGTGCGGGATGGGGAAAGGTGGGTTGGGGCAGTGCTGCGCGGAAAAAAAGACCGTGTTCTTAACTTTTATTAGCGTTATAGTTGTTATTATTACTATTTTGAAAAGAGGAGGGAGAGAGAAAGAGGGTTGGGGTGCCTCTGGTGCGGGGAACAGCGAGAACTCCAAGAAAATGGGAGCTGGAGTTGCTGAAGGGGCAGGAGGTATCACCTCGGCGAGGAGGAGAAAGGGGAAGAGGAGAAAAATAATATTCCCAGGGCACACAACCTGTGCTGAGTGGTAAAATCTCTGCAGGGAGTTTAAGAGCAAGGAGAGTTTGTAGTGCTTCACTCAACTTTCCACCTCGTTCATCCCTCCTTTAAGGGATGAAGGGAGGATTCAAGGGATGCTGCTCTCCTCTCTTTTTTTTTTTTTTTTTGTTACTGTTTTGTTTGTTTTCTTTTAATTTTAACATTTTAAAACTTTTTTCCTTTTTTTTTTTTTTTTTTTTTTTTACCCGATATTATTGAATGCTGCTCTCTGTGGCAGCTTGCACAGCAGTTTCTAGGCCGCTGGGATGGGAGCTGATGGCTTACACTGGGAGTTAAAATGAGTTTGAAGGGAAGTTTAAGAGCCTTTTAAAATCGCTTCTCCTTAATCAGAGAGGAGAAAGGGGGAGGGGGTGTTTAAAAAAAAAAAGGAAAGAAAGAAAACCATGCAGTTTGCTTGCTTTATGGGTTTATCAGAAATCTGTAGGGTTAGTTTAAAGTCAAGTGATGTTCGGTACCCAAAGGGAAAAAAAATAGGAAAAGAAAGTATAAAGCCCAGGGGAAAAAAAAAAAACCTCCCCGTTATAAATATACATATATACGTGTGTGTGTGCCCACGCTTATTTATTTATTTAAATTATTAAACGGCCGAGGGAGCCAGACGCACACACAGCCCTTCTCCTGGGGAGGCTTTAAAGCTGGGAGAGCCCAAAAACACCTGGATCCCAGTGCAGCTTGGGGGAAGGGGTGGGGGAAGAGCAGAGGGCCAGGCTGGGCAGCCCGGCTTAGTTAGCACTGGGTAGGTTTAGAGGCTTCATTTATTTTGTAATTTGGATGGGTGTTGTTTCTCTTTCTTTTTCTTTTCTTTTTTTTTTTTTTTTTTTTTTGTGCTCTGGGATCCCTCCCCCCACCCTTTGCCCGCAGCAAATCCTCCAGCAGAAAATGGGAATGAAAAGCGTGAAAGGCAGAAGTGTCCATCTAGATATTTTGATTTTATTATTATTTTTTATTTTCCTATAGACAAGGAAAGTTAATTCAAAATGGCTGCTAGAACCGGCTTGGGTTTTATTCTTAGCTTGTCCTAAGGTTGTAGGAACAATATCTGCGAGCAGATAACAGTGAAAGGCCGAGGAGGGGCTGGAGAGATGCCGGGCTGCAGGCTGTGGGAAGGGACTGGGAGGCGACGTGGGGTGTCAGAGCCCCCCTCGGTGTGTACCCCCTTCTCCAGGCAAGCTGCTGTGGGGCTACCTACTGTTATGTTTGGGGTTTGGGGTTTGGGTTTTGTTTGTTGGTTTGTTTTCGGTTTTTTTTTTTTTTTTTTTTTTTTTTTGTGGGGTTTTATATTTTTTTGGGGGGGGGGGGGAGTTGTATGATTTTTTTTTCTTGGTGTTTTTTTTCCCCCTCTGTGTGTGTGTGACTATTGTATTTTCTTTCAGACATCCCCTGTTCCCTCTTTTAGCACTGATTTTTGAGAAATGTGAATTAGCTACATGCACACCCAGGGAGCCCGGGGTAGCGGGAGGCGATGTTTGCTCCTCTGAGTCTTTCAATGAAGACATAGCAGTGTTCGCCAAACAGGTCAGCAAAAAAAAAAAAAAAACAACAAAAAACACCAAGCAAACGGGTTGAAACTGTTTAAAAAAAAAAAAACGCAACAAGAAAAACAAGTCTCTGTTGAGATAAAGATGCGCATTTCCCACTCCCCCCTCTCTTGCTGCAAGAGGCATTAAAAAAAAAAAAAAAAAAAAGAAAAAAAAAAAGAGGCAAGCCCGACCAAAACACAACGAACAAAAATCGGGAAATCTCGGCATTTATCACCCCCTTAAAGAAATGAATTGAGCGGAGCCTAGCCGGGAGTTTCGCTGCGCGGCTCCCGAGAGCCGGGCCGGGCTTTTCCCGGGAAGCTCCGTAGGTATTTTTCGGTGTGTTTGATTCCACTTGTTCAAGTGTTTGGCTTGATGTACTAAAATCCAGCAGTCAGGGCTTTGCACGAAAGGTTACATAATGGACCCGACAGTGTAATGAAGCAAGAAATAATAACGTCTGCTTTTGCTGCTTCCATATTTCAAATCTTTTTTATTATTTATTTTCCCTCCCCCCCCCTCCCCTTTTCCTCCCCTTTCTTATATTTAGATCCGAGCAGAGAAACCCCTCTTTTCCTCTAATCCTGAACTGGATAACTTGGTAAGAGTTAACAACACTTATTCCTCTCCCCACACCCCCACCGCCACCCTCCCTTCCCTTCTCTTCCCATTTATTTTTTAATTATTTACAAAAAAAATCCCAAAGCAACCAAACAAAAAACCTTCCTCTGATTTCTGGAGAGGTGGTTTTGATGGTGTTAAATTGACAGTTTCTCACGTGGATTTCTCCCCTCCCCCCCTTTTTTGTTTTAATGATTGTTTTTATAATTACAAGTAAATATAGTGCGGTAATCGCAGGGAAGTGGGGGGAAAAAATGTGTGTGTGTGTGTGTGTGTGTATATATATATATATATATATATATATGTAAAAATCCCATAAGGATAGACAAAAAGCAAGCCCCCCCATCCAGATGGGATCTTGTGGGCTCGGTGACACGCTCACCAACCAACCCAAGAGGAGCGTGGATTTCCCCACGAACCTTTGAAGCAACTCGATGGGAAACGTGGAAGGTTGCTGTGGATGGAGATGCACTCAAATTCTGTTGCCTTTTTTTTTTTTTTTTTTTCCTTAAGGATAACTGTTTGGTAGGAGCCTTGCTCCCTCTTTTGCAAGGCGAGGGGCCAGTGATGGTAGGATTGGTTAGGGTTTTTTTTTTTTTGGTAGGGAAATGTTTATGAGCCGTATAATTTAGCTGCTTCGTTGCAATGGGGATCTCTTTTTTTTTTTCTTTCTTTCTTTCTTTCTTTCTTTCTTCTTCCCCCCCCCCCCCCCTTTCTCTTGGTTAACTCTAGATAGCTTCTCGTTAAAGAGCGCACAAAGCCACCGCTATTAAGTTTTAGTGTTATTGCCATAAATCAAAACAACTTTTTATTTACTACTTAGAGAAAAGTCGAGCTACAAAGTGCGGCAGGGGCGGCTTGTGGGAAATACCCTCAAATCCAGGAACGAGATAAATATTCATCTTGTTTGTATCTTTGCAGATGATTCAAGCCATACAAGTATTAAGGTTTCATCTGTTGGAATTAGAGAAGGTAATTTTTGTCTTTCTTTCTCTCTCCATCTCTCTCTTTCTTCCTCTTCTGTTTCAGTGCTGCTGAAGTTCAGGCTTCTGGTAAATTTGCATAAATGTCTTTCTTTCTGGTAATTAGTGTCAAGACCAATCTTGGCGTCCATTTCTCTTCACAGTTTAATTACAATTTCAGCTTCTAAACCCGGGCTCTCAAACGCCCAGGCCTTGTGTTCGTTGTAATACTTTGCTGGCTTTGTATAAATAGTTGCAGTTCTGTGGTGAGGCTCCAAATGGTTGGTTCAGCCAAGCCCCTGAAATTGGGTTTGGGTTTTTTTTTTTTTTTTTTTAAAGTGAAAAATTATTGTTTAGTTTTTTATTTTCTGCATGGTGGTAGGGAAGAGACTTAAGTTGCGATATAGCTGGAATGGGGGGAGACTTTTAAATTTTTTTTGTTTTGTTATTACTTAATATTTATTTTTAAGAGCCATCTGCAGGTCAGGCTCAGGGCATGGATTGTCCTGTAACATTTTGCAGAGACAAAGCAGAGTTGATTGTTGGTGTCTGTCTCTTGTTCCTGGGAATATTGTACATCTCCGAGCAGAAGAAAGAGATTGCAGCCTAAGTGCAGGGGGAGTTGTTGGGTTTTCTTCTTGTTTTCTTTTTATTTTTTACCTTTTTTTAAAAATTTCTTTTTATTACAATTTTGCTGGCTATTTGATAAAATCTTAGGAGGGAGAATGCTAATTTCTAAGGTGGTGGTGTCACCCGAGCTCCCATTAAATTGGGAGCACGCTCTGGTTTCCTGAAAATTTTTTACGTGTCATTGATAGCTGGCCTAAGAAGAGAATTCCCTTTCTCCTAAAAATAAACATTTTGAGAGGTTTTTAAATAGCTGAAAAGTTTCTTGGGAGCCTCAGCCACTTTATCTAACCATAACTGGCAGGTTGTTCTTGCTCTACCCAAAATGTGTTCAAATCCACCCATTAATAGAGGGGGGCTCAAGTACCAGTCTGTCAGAGCGACTGGGGATTTCAGGGGCATTGGTGCCTGTGATGTATTTCAGCCCATGGGGAATTTTATTTATTTAAATTTTTATAAAATACTCTTTCCCCCCTTCACTCCACTCCCACCCTGTCCTGATACCCCTTTGGAAAGGGTTTATGATGAAATAACCGGATTGAAATTAAATAGTTTACCTTAAATGTCACCCATGCAGGTCACCTCTCTAATGGCCACAGCTCCGGGAGCAGATGAATTTAACACGGGTGTTGAATATGTTGTAGCCTGTGAATCATCTTGTCACTGTCAATTTTCTGGGATATCTCTATTTTGCGAGAAAAGAAAGTTATTCCTAATTCTGGATGCGTCTAGAGGTCTCGGGGGGATAATTGCAGTGTGTTTCCCCTATTTAGGACTTTTGATGTCACAGGGGTGAAGGGGGGAGACTGGTTGCACTTGTCAATTTTACTTATGTATTCCTGATTATATTTTCTTCCTTCCCCCCCCCCCCCTTTATCTTTTTCCCTCCCTCCTTTTTTCCCCTTTTTTTTTCTTAATTTTGTTGTTTTTGCTTTGTTTATTTGTTTATTTCTCTTCTCTTTTTTTCCCCCTTTTAACCTCTGTCATAATGTAGGTACACGAATTATGTGACAATTTCTGCCACCGGTATATTAGCTGTTTGAAAGGAAAAATGCCTATCGATTTGGTGATAGACGATAGAGAGGGCGGATCAAAATCGGACAGTGAAGACATAACAAGATCAGCAAACCTAACAGATCAGGTATGATCTTGTACGCTGAAATTTGTATGCAGATCGCTCGCCGGGTCACTACGCCTCCTTTTTATTATTTGCATATGATTAAGTCCCTTTTAGATAAATTTCCATCGAAATGAAAATTTTTGTGAGTAATGTGGCTATTATTGCTTCATTAAGGCTTGCTCCCGGATTCGACCCGGCGAGATGAGCTTGTAAAAGCGTCGCCTCCAAACTCGACCTGTTTCTTGTCGCTTTTTATTTTTGTCTTTTTTTATTTTTTTTTTTTTATTTACCCTTTGCAATGATGGAAGTGCTTACCCGGGAATGGCTGGCTTCTTGGTGGCTTGAGGAAAGGGAAAGGAAAGGCTGGGAGGCGTTTTGCCCAAAATTAGAGGAAAATCCGAGATAGGTGGTCCTGGGGAAGGACAGAGAGGGTTTGAAATCTAGCAAATGCTGGCTATTTTCTTCCCGTCTCTACGGTTCATTAGTCCGTCTTGTCAGTTTTCCTTGGCCGAACGCTTTTAGACTTCAGTGAACATTGCTTTGTGCACGCCTGCCTGCTGCAAACGCGTCCATTTTATTTTACTTAATAGAAAGGAAGAAAAGAAAGAAGGGGGGAAGGAGAGTGGGGGCTCAAAAAAAAAAAAAAAACAACAGAAATCACCACGGAGGAAATCAAATGGGACCCCGGGTTTTAAATTCTCATCCTCCATCTTTCGAGGTTTTTAACCCCTCTCTTGAAAAATACAAAGATCTGAACTTCCCCCACTCCAAACCAAGCCGGCAAAGCCTTATCCTGGTGTCCAGGTTTTGTCTGGGATGGTTCGAACCTTTAATGCCGGCTTGCAGCCGATGTGGGAAACAGGGATGACTTGGGAAAGCTGGCTGTCTCCTCTCCCCTTCGGCTTCCCTTGGGTCTGTTTCCTCTGCTGGGCTTCTTGCCTTTCTGTAGCGGCGTTTGGGGCTACATGCAGGAGATGCCCGGAGCTAAATTAAAGCTCCTGAATGGTGGAAGGGGCTGAGATTTGGCTTTTAAAATTTTTTCCGAGTAGGGTAAAACTGCGGGATTTTCCCAGTGGGTTTGCTGTCTCTCAATGGAAGGGGTAGTAGCGCCTTGGCTACGAGAGAGGGGACACGCGCAGTTCCCTCCCTCCCCCCCCAAATCCTCGACTAACCCCCCCACTCCCCAATTATTTCTTCGTAAATATAGTCTTAGGAGTAATCAGCTCCCGACTCTGGAGGTTTCCTTTTGTTCAAGCAAGGCGCAGTCAAGCAGACAGGACTTTCCTGAGCCCCTCTGCCATTATCACCAGCACTGTCAGCCAGAGTTACCCTATAGATTACCCGACTGAAAAGTGCCTTGCAACTGGGTCTTAAATATTTTCTCCTCTCCTCCAAAGGTTTGTCGGGCTGCCGGTAGGCACAGGGGGAGGCAGGCTTGAAAGAAGAAGGCACGAACTTAAAGAAAAAAACAAACCAAACAACCAAACCCAGGCGTTTATGGGGTACTTTCCCCCCCCCTCCCCCCCGCCCCCACCTTCCAATTTTGCTGCGAAGGAGGGAAAAGCAGTTAAGGAGGTGGCCCCCCCTTTAAAGGCAGGGGAGCTTTAAAACGAGGAGGGGGTTGCCTAGCGGAGGGGAAGCTCGGCTCGCTGCTGTTGAATAAAAATTGTAATCCAACAAGTCTAACTAGAAAATGGGTTTCTAAAAGCTCTGGAGTGCTGGGTACATAAAGCTATTTGAGCAAATTACAAGAATCGCTCAGGGGCACGAATGAAATCAACACTTTAATTGCCTCCAAAATGAAGATTTATATCCCATTTTTTTCCCGACGAATCATTATTTTATTAAAGAGAAAGCTAAATAAATGAAGCTGTAGTTTTGGGGTTGTGAAGGGGAAGGGGGTTGTGTCGTGTGTCCCCCCCCAACCCCGTTCTCTCCTTTCCCTCCTGCCTTGTAAGCCACGAGCGAGGATATTGCGTGCCCGCCGCCTGCCGCTTTCCCGCTAGGCGGGACCGGGTGGGCCCTCCCGGGGTACCCCGGCCCCCTTACGCGGGGCAGGGGTGGCCGTGCAGCCCCTTTTGCTTCCTCGGAGCTACGCGGGCAGTGGGGCTTCGCTTTCCTTGCCGAAGAGAAAAAATCGCCCGTCCTGCCGCCCCCCCGTTTCCCGCCACCCCCCCCCCCCCCCCACTTCGGGCCGCGGAGGTTGCGCGGAGCGTGTGTTGCGGGGAGTTTTACCGGCGGATGCGCAGTCGTCCGCGTTCCCCACCCCTCCGTCCCCAGTAAACTCCAGTGCCAAGGCTGGCAGTATCAGGGCCCTAATGGTTAAATAATAAGGTGTTGAGTGCTTGTCGCTGGGGCGGCTAATTAGGATGTCCCTGCGCGGTGCGTGTTTATGGCTGTGCGTCCCCGGGATGCGCGGGTGCGCAGGAGCCGGCTTGGGGGGAGGTGAGTGAGAGAGAGAGGCAGTGGCTGCAGCTAGGACCGGGTGGGTTGTCCCCACAGCCTGCCCACACCTGGGCTTTTGAGAATAGTAAAAGAGTAAAGTATGTAAAAGCTTTTATTAAGGATTTCATTGTGTTTTCCTCTATTGTGGTAGTAAAGGTTACAGTTAACAGGGTAAGGGTTGGATGTTTTCGTGTTTTGGTTTTATTTTTTTTTTAATTTAAATTGATTGGTTTCTCCCTTATTTATTCTTTCCTTATAGGCCCCTCAATGCCAGTGCTTTTCAGTCCCCCTGGTTAATGGAAAGCAATGACACTAATGCTAGATTTTTGCAAAGTAAAGCCCCGTAACACTGAGCATTGTTCGGTGATTTAACTAGCTCAGTGGCAATAGGTCACTAAAATAGCATCCTTCTCCCACGGGCACGACCCCGCTGCCTGCCAGGGTAGGACCTGAAGAGATCTTGTTTACCATCTCAGCTCCAGAAGTACAAGGCAGGAGTTTGAGGGATAATTGAACTGGAGATCAACCAGGTTCTGGGACTTTAAAAACCCGAAAGAATTGCACCCATCCTCAACATTTCAAAATAAACCTTTATTTAATCATTAGCTTTTTAAACATTTGCGTGTTTAAATTTTCAAATGTTTGTCAGAGCCCAGAAAGATTTAAAACACAGCTGTTGTGTGAGGCGGGTGGAAAAACTCCCTCAGATTAAAACAAAACAAACTAAAACAAAACAACAACAACAAAAAAGCCCAAACCTGAAGGAAAAAAAGCAACACCCAAGAGTGTCTGCAATCAGATAGCAGAAATTCAGTTTCTTAGGTAAATCCTAAACTAATACCATGGGCTTGTTTTCTTGGAGCCACATCACCTTGGCACCCAGGTGCTGTAGTCCAAACTGTAAAAATTCCCCTACAAGAGCATGTCTACAGAAAGTCCTTTAAGGAAAGCAGCCTACAAAGTAGCCACCGCATCCAAATAAAGTACATTAGCAGCAGAAGATAGATTTTTATGGGGACAAACCAGTATTTTCTTATGGCAAATGGACTTGTTGAGCAAATCCACAGTGGTATTCCTTGACCAAAAAAAAAAATTATAATTTAATAACGCTCAAGCCAATTACGTGTGCAGAAACTTGTAAAGGCAAATCGGCAAAGAGCCAAATTCCTATAGGGACCAGGAGGGAAATGATCAAAAAATGAACATGAAATAAGACTTCCTGTAAGACGGTCCATAATTCAACATTATTTGACTCCACTGTCAGGGAAATTGTTGAAGGATAGTAAACTGATACTGGAGCCTCAGTAATTTTTTGTTACAGTCTTAAATGTTTGCAACTCTGGCGTTTTAGATGGCCGCTTCTCGAGTGATAGTGTATCATATATATATGTGTGTATAATAAAGCAACACTTTTATGTTGCAAGAGATTTATTTTGAATGTGTGCAAGTTGCAGGGTTTCTCCCAACAAAATGTGAATAGACCAGCGGCTTGGTTCTTATTTATTTATTTATTTGTTTATTTACTCATTTTAAATGGGGAAAATGGCTTAAAATGTGTTCTTGAGAAAGAAAGCATCAGGAACGGGAGTGGGATATACTGCGTGTGTGAAGGTGGCTGGCTTGTTTAGGGCAATGACCAGTTATGATTACACTAACTTTGTCCAAATACCTCAAATCTATTAGCTATACGTTGAAGCCACCACAAAAATAATTCCTTGTGGGGGAAAAAAAAGTGTGTGTGTGTGTATATATATGTATACATATAAATACTGAGATATACTGTTTTACTTGTGGACTTCTTCCCAGGCGTTTTAAAACCGTGTGTGGTTTTAAGCGGGGTGAGCTAAGAATATTATTGCCTTGGGTATGTCTACTCCATATTGGAGGAGCAGGCATCAAAATAATAGATGCAGTGCAGAGGGTGCAAGGTGGAATTAATATCTGTATAATAAAAGAGTTACAGCCAAGCAGGACTTGGAGGAGAACAATAAAACAACATTTAAAGGACTCCCAAAACTTAATTTTCTTCCTCTGACTTTGTTCCACCTTGAGCCAGCGACTCCTTTTTTGTTTGTTTGGGGGAAATTACTAATTTAGAGGTTTTTTGCTGTGATGTTTAGGTGTTGTTATCATGCCCAAGTTTGGCAGCATATTTAATGTAAGGATAGAATGTGTAAATGTGTACTCCGGGTCTGTTCTCACATGAAACCCTGTGGCTGAAATTGTATTAGCAAAAGAGTGTTTCTGCGTTTCCATAGATGAGTAAATGTATTGTGAAGTAGACATGAGATAGAATATATTCTCTTTAATTTATGATTTCAATTCAAGAAGCTTTGCTGGGTTTGGTTTTGCTTTCTTTCTCTTAAATCATTCAAGAGTCCGAATGTATCCGTCCTTACAACTGGTTGTAACATTTGCTGCTTTCCTGAAGTTGCACGCTCAAGTCTAACTTCCCATGTAAAATTTTCCAAGGCAAACTAACCTTCTGTAGCAAAGGATAGTTTAATTTCCTCTCTCTTTTTTTTTTTTTTTCTTTCATCCCTTTCAATGTAAAATCTGACAGAGCTATGTTCAGACTCCAGGTAACCCTGGAACTTGTCCTAACCATTTGTGAGCGTATTCCGAGGTGTTCCCGTAAGCAGGAGCTCGCGCTGTCTTTGCGCTGGGGATCACAGAATTGGTATTTTGGAGCAATTTAGAGATTTGCAAGGAAGTTATGGGGGGAAAGACTGAGTTTTACCTTGAATTTAGACTTTACGGCTGAGGGTTTGAGTCTTCCCTAGCTGCTCGTGCGCAGGTACATGGGCACTGCGTGCGGAAGGGTTGGTGTAGCCCAGAGCAGGCAATTTCAGCCCTTCCAAAAGTCAGCTTCTATCGTGCTCCGTCAACAGGAGTAAGAGCAGTTGGTGCTGATAAATACTACTTTAAAAAGCAGCTACAATCTGGCACAGCTTCTTTAGATTAGAGAATCTTTGTTTTTGTTTTGTTTCATGTTTCTGCGTTTGGGGCTTTTCGGTCACATGAGTGTGCAGTGAGGAGCTATCTTGTGTAATCTAAACAAATTAAAGAAAATGAAGAGGAAGGTTGTTTCTGATCAGGAAGGTTTCTGGAATTGTTTCCTTGATGGGTGTTGGGAGGGGAGAAGGAGAGACCAGGGCGTACTGGAGTTTCACCAGTTCACATCCTCAGAGTGTTAGCTGGGATGGTCAGAGAAGGCTTTAACTTGCATGGCAAATTTGGAAATCAATGTTCGCATTTGTTTGGTTGGTTGTTTTTTTGTTTTTTTTCCCCCTACATTGGCAGCAATATTTAAAGAGGGTAGCTCTAACAGAGCACACCTTTTTGTGTTTTGCCTTGTTTGAGTGCATTTCTGTCCCTGATTAATGGCTCTGTATCTCACCCACCACTGATATTCCGGGACGGGACTTAAAGACAACTTGCTGGCAGTTGGTTCAGCTCTTCTTTGGTGTTCTTAGTGGGACTGCCTTTTCCCTTTTACTACCTTCAACAGGGGGGGGGGAGGGGGGGGGAAGACAACAAAAGCAAAAAAAAATGGTGTTATAACCCAGCCTCCAAGCATAGGTGAGAGCAGTATCCCTTCAGGCCGATGTCCTCAGGACACTTTTTTTAGATTTGGTTTTGATCCCCAGAGAGCTTCAGCCCTATTTGTGGTGGCCTCTGTTAGTGAGGGGTGTTGCTGACACAGGGGATCCCCACCGCTTTCAACAGGCTCAACTGTTTTGAGTTGCTTTGCTGGTAGTTGCTGTTGTGCCTTCATTTGTTTGTTTTCAGGTGTATATATCCAAGAGTTGGGAGATTTCAGGTTCATGTGGGTCATTGCATGCACAAAGGCAGTAGGGCAAGTGGTGAGAGGTTTCTGGGGGTTACTGGATTTTGGAAAAGGGGATTTGAGATTCATCAGTAGATGTTTGGGCAAATGTTGAGAATGTAGGTGTTGGTGAGGTGAATTAAAATAAACCTGAGTCTGTCCCAAGTGCGAAGGGCCTGTTTGCAATTAAAAAAAAGAAAAAGAAAGATGTTTAAAAGCAATGATACAGAGTCTGCCATTTCCTTGCTAACTTGCAGAGCACAGGGAAGGTAGGATGGAAAGAAATGGGTTTGTGCCCAAAATTCGGCCGTTCTTTTGCCAGTGGTGGGACAGGCTGCCGAAAGTCATGGTGGCTTCTTGTTTTGCAAGTGGCTTCTTGTTTTGCAAACATCTTCAAATCCAGGCCAGGTACCCTGTGGAAGAAATGTTATTTTATGCTCTTCCCTCTTTCCTCCCGCCCCATCCCATCAGAGGGTGATACGTTAGTCATCCATAAGTTTTGGGGATCAATAAAGGGATAACTGTGAATGGCAATAGGACATAACCTGCAGGGAGTGAGATGGGTTGAGCTAATGGTTCCTGCCTGGCCTCAAAACTCGATGAATCTCTGGGTTTGTCCACACAAGGACGCTCAGGAGAGGTAAGACAAATTGATTGGGTGTAAAATTAAAGTGCATTAGTTAAAGTGCATTGCACTATTGTGTGGATGCTCTCATTCAGAAGTAAAGTGGCCTTAGTTCACTTTAGCTTAATCCCCTCTGGAGTAGGCCACTTTTCTTTTGAATGAGAACATCCACATTAACTTTTAGTTAATTCGTCTTTCCCGAGCGTCCTGGCAGCCTCGTGCCCGCCGCTCTGGAGAGGTCCTGCTGGCGGCCGGGTGCTGGCTCCCCACGAGCTTTAGGTAAGCTTTTCATTAGGCACATTCATCTCCGCAGCGGCACTTCGCTGCTGCCCTTCCCCATCGCCCCGACCGGGGCTCTGCATCCTCCTCTTGCCCTTGCTCCTGCTCCTACAGCTCAAGAGCAATACTGTTTTTAGCGCTGCCTGGGTCAAAAGAAAGAAAAATTAAAAAAAATTAAAAATGGAAAGCTTTACAATGCCAGGCTTGGAGAAAGGCTCAGCCAGGCTGTGAGGCAGGGGAAGAGCTGCCTGCAGCCCAGCCAGGGTAGGGGCTGTAGTTTGGGGGTTGCATTTCCTAGGTGAATGTGGCATTAAGGGTCCTATCAATCCTCCTTCTTAGGAGCATTTTATTTTGTGATGGTGGTTTACTGTCCTGACACGCTCCTTGCATAGATAGTTTCTTCCACATCCACTGATAAGCAAGTTTTTAAAGATAACGAGGAAATCTAGATGAGTTCTTTTCAGCTGATATTTCCAGCCATGAAACTAAGGGTTGAGAACTAACTTGTAGGAGAACTAGTTTCCCTGGTGGGAAAAAATACTGGCAAGATAGATTTGGATGCTGTTTTATCTTTGGGTTTGAAGTTCACTGAGCTTGGGTTTTTGTCAGGGGTATTTTCAGGTGTCTTCTAGAGCTTATAAGTAACCTATTTATTTACTTTTTACTGGCTAAGCCATGTGTGCAAATCCTGCGCTGTCTCACACTCCTGCCATCGCCCATTCCATTCATCATAAAACTTGCAAGGCTTCTTGCATTAGTAAGCAATTTGCTATTGGAGCCTTTCCTAGAAATACAGAGTTCTATTTCACCAAAGTATTGTCTTTCCTCTTCAGTCAGGGCCGAGGTGAGCTATTTTTTTTTTTAAGGACTCTCCAGGCATGTATATGATATTCCCACTTGGACAGATGATCTCTCCAAAACTGCATTACTTACTTCTCCATTCTGAAAGGCCATCACAGTAAATTAAAATTCTCTTATTAGCATCCCCAGGCTTTTTGAATTTGGTCAGGTAATTTTGGTTGCAGTTTGGCTTTTCCTTTTATTATTGATTTACTTATTTATTTTAATATAAAGCAAATATGCATCCAGACCCTCTTTGCTGAAATAAACAGGCTAACAATAAGAGGGGTAATTCTTCATTTGCTTAAAAGAACTGCCTGTTTTAACTTCAGAAATCCTGAGCAGGAGTAAAGCAACAGCTGATGCCATCACAGGCAGTATACTGTATTCAAACAGCTGTACCAAATGAAAAGCTGGGGAATTAATCCTGCCATTCACAGTTTATTTAAGTTTTCCAAGCTTCTCTCATATGGGCATGGCATCAATGCTTAATTATGCCTCCATTAGCATTACTGGGCCCTTAATACAGAAAATTATTGTATTTAAAATTTGGAAAGCTGCATCAATGTAATCTAAGGTTCTTACAGCTGGCACATGTTCAAGGAAGGAAAGCTTTGCCTTGCAATTTTCTCTTCATTGGTTTGGTCTTTAGGTTTTGGTTCGATTTGGTTGCTACCGAGAAGGTCAGGTCATCGCTGGCGTTTTTAACATTGGTTTTAAATAGCTCCATTTAAGGCTGTGTATCTCTTGGGAGAAGGGGAAAAGCAGACGAGAAACTCGGTGGCTTTGTCTGCCCTGTTTGCTGGAGTGCAGGGCTATGGCCATCTGTGTCAAGTAGAAATGGTAGAAATGAAATGTCTGAAGCCTGGCACATGAGCTGGTTTGTGTCATCAGCGTTCTGCCCTGCGCTTCACTAGGGTGAGCTCTGTCAGCGCAAGCTCTGCTTTATCCATAGACTTGAAAGTGTTGACCCCTCTCTTGGCAGTCCACATCCTACCCATTGTGTTGGGGTGGAGTGTTCAGAGATGGTCCTGGCCTTGGGTTAGATCTCACCTGCTTGGTGATGCTTGACAGCAACCTGAGGCATGCGCTTTTGTGTGCAGAGTGACTGCTTGACGAAACTTGGCTAAGTATTAACTGTGACCAGCCCCTGGCCAGAAACCCTCCTGGCAGGACACAAATACTTCAGGCTCAGTAGGTGGCACTTTGGTTTTAGGCTTGAGCCTCTGCTCCTTGGGGTGCAGGCACAGGGATGCACCATGCCACGGTAGCCTTGGCCCCCACTCGCCCTTGTACCAAGAAGGTACCTTGCGTCGGCAGGTTTGGACAGATGTTTTTGGGAGAGAAGTGTCTCTGTGCCTTGTAATGTAGACAACTTCTCTTGCCTACTGTTGTGCAGCATTATGGAGGAGTAGCTCTGCTGCATCCCAGCTGTGGCTCTGTTTTGGTGATGGGTACAGCAGTGTCATTAGGAGGTTGTCTGAAGTCATTACTTGGCTTTCTCCTTCTTCACATGGGCTTTTTTTGGGGCAGTTCTTGACACCAACAAGGACTCCACAGCTGAGTGATGCTGCTGGGGCATTGCAGAGGCAGAAGGGTGACTGTGATGAGGACAGAAGCCTTTCAGGCACACGGATGAATTGGTGGCAGGCAGCTTCCCAGTGATTCTCACTCTGCAGGAATGCTTGGGAAGAGGTGCCTAGTCTTTGCACGGCTGTTCAGGAAGAGGTGCCTGGAGCACTGTGCCCATGCAGCAAGAGGCAGTGTGGCCACCATGCTCAAACCGTTCCCTCCTTTTCACCTCTCTGCCCAGCAGATTTTGCAGCTGTGTTACCCCAGAAGGCTCCTGCCTCTCCTCCCTGTTGTGCAAACCAGTTTTATTAGCGTGGCTTCCACTTAAGTAGGGGAGCATCATCCTGCTTTTCCCACATCCATGAGGCCCATAGCAGTGCTTTGTGTCATGGCTTTGTAGAAAAAGTATGGTATGTACAAATTCATCCTGCTGCATTGGTATAACCCTTATGAGGGATTTCTTTCTAATTACTGTTTTTCCTTAAAGCCAAAGCAAGGGTATGCACACAGCCAGTACGGGCAGGGAGGATTCGTTTTGTTCTTCAGTGCATGTTTGTGTGTCGAGATGGGGCTTGGTCCCTGGTTTTGGTTTTGACCAAGTGTTTGAGAGATCCTTTGGCTGAGAACTGATAAAGCCATGCTGGAGGGACAGGGGTGGGGAATGCCTCTCTGCTTGTAAGGTGAGGCAGGAGTGAGGAGATATCTGTTGCTGAGGTTTTGGGGCTAGACAATTAGTAGCTGGTGAGCTGAGATTTTTCTACTTCTTCTCCCTTCTCATCAGGTAGGGCTGATGCCTTAATTTACAGGCCACATAGTGATAGCAAAGTAGAAGAGCTATATAAGAAGTGATATGGTGAAAATGATTAATTCTTTCACTCTGTGGATAGTTTAAAGAAAGCAGTGTAAAGAAAGCAAAATGTTTCTGTTTGGTGTCATGGAGAACCACTGAGTTGAAAAGCTGATGGTGAAGTTTACTTTTGGTGGCTTTGTGCTTTGGTTTTGGCCCCTTCTGCTACCTTTTGCATAATCACCACGTTTAAAACGTGTTTAAAGGAGGGAGGGGATAAACACAGGATGGAGTAAGTAGCAGTGCTGCCAGTAACTTCTGCAGAAGGAGCAGTGCAGTGGCGTTGACTGGAAACATTTATGGGGTGGTGGCTGGTCTGCCTGTCCCAAGGCACGGTTCTATGTGAGGCCATGCCATGAACCCTACACTGCTACAAGCACTGCTTGGGTGCTCCAAAACCTCCCTGGGAGGCCACACAGACCTCTCAGCCCAACTTTTTCGGGTGACCCTGGCAGCCAGCCATGCTTCCAAGCCATCCCTCAATGAGTGGGTGGAGACGTCGGGGAGCCACAGCCGCCTCAGCCTGGTGAGCCACCCCCGAAGCTCGCTGATCTCTGGCTTCCCCTGCCTGGGCTTGGCGTGTTTTGTGGCCACCAACTTGCTGGCATATGACTCGCAGAGCCAGAGCGCTTGGCCGCTTCTGCCTTGCTGCAGATTTGGCTTGTTGTGAAATGGTAGAAAGTGGAGGAGCCAAAGGGTTTGGCCATGAGCGTTGGAAAATGTGAATCACGGGGATTCCAGTTTTAAGCCTTCTGGAGATAACGGGCAGCACGTACCGGGAGTGCGTGACTTGCAGAGAGCCTTAAAAAACAAGGCGGCGCCCTGGAGATTAAGCAAACGTTTTATAATCAGGAACAGGTTTTATACCCAGCGCAGCCTTCGCAGGTACCGCATCCATTCGGGCGCAGAGGTGTAGCCCGAGCGAAGCTCGTTAGGCCACGATTTAATTTGGGGGTTGAACAACACCACAGGGTGAGCAGCAGGCCCTGGAAGCCTGCTAACGAACAGTGTGCTCGACTCAGAGTAGTACATTGGCTGTTGTCAGCTAAAGAGACCTGACTGTTGTCAGTTAGCTAAAAAGAAGTGGCTTGAGAGCTGTGGCACGCACTCGGTGGTTTAGCTCACGATGGAGCGGAGGTGAAGTCTGCCTTTTGCAGAGTGGGGGCTGCCTTTGTGCCTTACCCTTTCCAAAAAGCTCTGGCTGGCTTGATGAGATGCTGGAAGTCAGAGCGTTTAAGTGCACGTTAACAGAATTCGCACTGGGTGCCCCGATGGGTTAATTTTTTTTCCTTCTCCAAAGATACCACCCCCAAAATATCTGTGAGGCGAAAGCTTTGAGATGTGGTTTTGACTGTAAGTAAACCCTCTCTGGCTGAGCCCAGATGTTCAGTGCGTATCTCTCTGAAACACCGACTCCAGACGAGGCTGCCTGCTGGGCCCCCTGGTAGGGGAGAAGGGAGAGGAGTGGGAGAGGTTGAGGGTTCCTTCTTGCCCTAAATCTGCCCAGGCAGGTCAGGTTCAGGACCTCAGCCAGCCGTCTGACAGCCTGTGCTGTCTCAGTCAGACCTGGGCATCTGGCAGATCCCCTTCTAAATGACTTTTAACACGTAAATGCAATAAAAGGAAGGGACAGCAGACGCTCATTTTCTGGCTAAGTGGTGAGGCATTTTTCCTGTTTACACCTTTGGAGGAATCATTACATGAAATATTGAACAGGAAACTCTTATTTGTCTCTGAAGGCCTTTTTTCCTGGTCTAGAAAAAACATAGAAAATACTCCAGTCCTATTAAATCCAGTAGGAGCCAAGGAGGACTAACACACCTCAAGCCCTTGCACATCAGCGTTCAGGAGGTAGCGATGCAGTTGGGGGCTCCAACTTTTTTCATGTTTCTGCATGATATTAGACTTAAAAAAAAGAAACAAAAAAAAAAAAAAGAAGGAAAAAAATCTATAGGGAGCAGTGATTTTATCTACCCCGACCACAAAGCTGTGTTTCCTTGTGTGGGGAAAGGGATGGGGATTAACGCTATCTAGCGATACGGCTCTTATCAAAGGGAGGAGACAGGTTTACAATGTGGGGTTGCTCTAAATAGAAAGTACTAGTCAATGTTTGTTGTGTGGGAGACAAAAGCCCTGTATTACCATCAGCTGGCTCAGTTAACCTGGCTGGGCAGCCAGTGTTTACTGGTGAGCTGAGATTAAAAAAAAAAAAACAAAACACAACAGGAGGAATGGAGTAAGATGAAGCAAACGTAATGCACGCTGTGGTTGCTGCTCAGGCTTCATAGGTTGCTATCACGACTACCAAGTGCAGCAACCACCAGTGCAAAAAAAACCCAAACAAACAAACAAAAAAAAAGCAAAACCTGAAGGGTCTAAATGCCCAAAAGGAGTTTGCTTTTGTTATTACTATAGATGATTTTTTGGAAGGCTTTGGAGACTTCTCTCAGAAACAAAATCTGGCTGCTTACACTGTCCCCCACAGAGGGGCTTTGGAGGTGGTTCCCTAAGCACAGTGGGTTTAATTTCAGCATGTGCAGAAGGGGGTGGGACTGTACTTCTGGCAGAGTGTAGCCCAAGCTGAGGGGTCTCTGTGTAGCTATGAACATTCCCCCCAGCCCCCATATGCACACAAACACAAGTGTTTTTTTCCGAAAGTCTTGCCCCTGTAGAACTGACAGGGCCTTGGTGCCTCCTGAAAAGAGAAGAGCTGTGGTTTTTCCCCTTCCTTTTGGTCTTTATGTCCCACCCAGTCTGATGATCTCTGTTTCATTCTCTTTTTTTTTTTTTTTTTGTGGTTTATGCTCACTGCTTCTAATTATTCTTTTTCCTTTGGAAAGTGCTATCACCCTGTCCTTTTGCACTCATGTTTTCTTTTCCAGTCAGCCTGTTTAGGCCTTTTCCTCTCCTCTCCCTGCCATACCCTCTTCTTCTCCATTCTCTGAGGGTATGAAGAAATGACCTCCACCAGGGGAGGTTTAGGGTGGATTTTAGAAGAAATTTCTTGACTGGAACAGGCTCCCCAGGGTGGTGGTTGAATCCCCATCCCTGGAGTTGTTTAAAAGAGGCAGAACTGTGGTGCTGAAGGACATGGTTTAGCCCCAGCCGTGGTAGAGTTTAGATAATGGTTGGACTCAATGATCTTAAGGGTCTTTTCCAACCAAAACAATTTTATAATTCTATGCTACGGAGGCCATAGAAAACTCTGTTGTGGTAGGGATACCTACGTGAGTATGCAGCTGCTGTCATACTGCCTGAAGGTGTTGGCTCCTTCTCTGGACCTTAGTAGGCTCCACAGTGAATCCTGATAGCAGGGCTAATGGAAAAAGCTCACACTGTGTGGTGGATGTTGGTTGGATGATCTTTGCACAGTGCAATGCTACTTGAGCCTCTTGTGCCTTCAGATGAAATCCTGGTCTCGTGAAAATCAGTGACAAAAGTCCTGTTTATTCCCAGCTTTCTGTCCTCTCTGGTATTGGCTTTCACAGCCGCTCTCATTTCCTTTTATCTGTTGTCTCGAAACCATCCTGTGTTGCATGTATAAAGACAGCTTATATCTTATTTCTCCTGTGTGGCTGCAAAGAGTCAGAGAAGACTCTTACCCTCGTTTGAAGTAAGGGGAAGCTAAAGATAGAAAGCTGATGACTTTTCTGGGGCTAGGGAGGGAATCCAGGTCAGAGCTGAGACTTCCATGCAGAATTTCTTCTGCTTTTATCGTTCGTCGGGGCTCTGCCGCCGCTAACGCTGCAAAGGTTTCCATCTGTGCAAGAGTCGCCCTCGTTGCAGGAGGAGTTATCGCCTGTCTGTCATTTCAACGACCTTATTTCTGGAGGCTTGGAGCACCTCTTTTCCATTCCAACCTGATGTTTGTGCCATTGCTGTTGTTCTACTAAAAATAATCCTCCTCTGACTCAAAAGTTACATGAAGCAGATTATGGAAGAGTTACTGGCATTAAAAAGCATCTCTTTTGCAGCATTTTAAGGTTCCCACAGGTAGTGTTTATTCTGAGCCCCCTGGGTTTTGTTGTGTTGTACATGATGTCCCCACTTGGCTTTGGCAGGCTGGGAGGTGGGACTGTTGGATACTAGAAGTTAGTGAGCCTCACAAAGAGATAATTCAAATGGCAAAGCCATGAGTGGGTCCTCTTGGAAAATGGATTTCACGCTCCTCAAAAGTCTGTGCTTGATGGAGATTGGAATAAACAGTGTGTGTGTGCATAGAATCTGGGAAATACCTGGCATTATGTTTTTAATATTATCCAAAAATATTCTTAGTCTTCACTAGCAATTTGTATTTTTCAAGGTTTTCTTTCCAGTTAAGAAAGAATTAGAAAACTTTCTTTTATGCTAGGTAGGAACCAGGCTGCCTGAGGATTCTTACTAGCCATGCCCTCCAGAAGCAAAGTGGATTGTGAACACCAGGTCTGTCTATCATGTAGCTCTAGCTTCGGCATTGGTACTATGGATTATACGCTTAAGGTATCGAGCAGTGGTATTGAATGTTTTGCCCAAGTGAGGTTGGGGACATCAGTGTAGCCAACAACCAGGATTAACTATGCAAACAGCAAAGCCTTGCTAAATAGGCTGGTTAAGTTTGTAGGAGCTGGATGCGATGACTTTATGAAGCAACCCCCTTTTCGCTTCAAGTTCCAGCCTGTAGAGAGGACAGGTATTTCCTAACGTGGTGGCTCCCAACCCTCAAGGGGAGAGAGGGAGGGTTTAATAAAAAAGGAGGAGTTAAGAAAAATCTGAAGAACGTTCTGAACATAATGCTTTTTTAAAAAATTATTGTTACTTTTTCCTAATGAATAAGTATTTAATTAGGAAAAGAAAATAA